>NC_039368.1:71641590-71686154 GCF_003573695.1 Papaver somniferum | reverse complement strand
GGGGGGGGGGGGAGAGAAACTGAATCTGAGAAGAAAAAGAATATGGAGAGAAATTGGCTTATGTTTCTGTTATATATAGTAAAGGCTATTTTGGGAATTCTAAAAATGCACGTAATATTTACACACGTGTACAAGACCTGGGCTTAAAAAATTAGGTATATTTTTCTCTTTTCTTTTAATTATGGACCTACCGTTACTGGACTTTACTGGATGGACCTGCCACTAACTAAGAACACTAGAATAGTACCTATTGGTAATTCCTAGTAAATTCAAACCATCCCTAATCTTCAAGAAAGAAATTAGTATTTTCTTACATTGTAAATCTTACAAACCCGTTTAAAAAAAAAACCAACACCAAATCATAGATTTTGAACTAAGTTAGGGCAAATATCAACCACACCACTTTGAATAGGTTTTACAATCAACAAGAAACACCTAAATGATTTTCACAGTAGAATCAAATTATTTGTGAAGAAACACAAACCCATTCTTATTTGACTAGAATCAAGCTTTATAAAGAAGAGTCAAAAGATTTAAATCAATACAGGTGAGAAAACCTTCTACCTTATCGCGAACAGTAACATCGCCACAACTGAGATATCAAGCACCAAGTTTCAAGTGACATGCAAGATTTCTGAAATATAAAATTGAACAAATTTCAAACCTAATAACCACTGGAATTAGTTGGTGAAAAGTGAAAATGGTAGAAAATCTTACCTCGACTCAAAATTTCAATGAAATGAACAACTCCACAGATGGGTGTACTAAATTTGCCTCGAAAGCAAAATCCTTCTTTTAAATTTTGGGTTTCATAAGGAGACGGAATAGTAGAAGAGAAGACAGTAAGAGTGACCAAGAGAGACACGAAGACCAAAATGAAATGGGGATTAAAAATCTGAGTTTCTTTTGAAATGATTGCATTATCCCTCATCCCTTCTTTTAGTGACACATATACTCATCGGTGTCAAGAAGTTAACTACGGTATTGGTCAACTTCATAGCTATACTAATTAGATTTATTTCCTTATGGATAAATAAATGTGTTAAAAGCACTCAACTTGGGACTCGAGGCACTCACTTAGCATTCCAGATGCAAGGCATGACGATACTAGGATTTGCGCACCCACATTGTACAATCCCATCAAACCAAAAGTAGGTCAGGTTCAAGCCCACAACCCAAATTAAATTTCTCCGGGTGTTATAACTACCTTGTGCATAAACCCACTTCTCCACTACTTCACTTCCTACCCTTCCTAAGAGATCAGGGTGCGCTCAATGACTTGTATAAATAGAATTTCAATCTATTTCAACAAAGAAAAAAAAAAACACAAGTGTTATCAACACAAGTAGCCAGAAACCATTTTCTAATACACAAGTCATAAACAACCACACCTTCATAATTCAACATGCTGATCTCAAACACCTTCTCCTTGTGACCGAATTGAATCTGGAACGACCATTTCTTGGTTTAGGACAGAGTCTTACAAATTGATTTCTCGAACCTAAAAGCATTCCCGTGTAGTGCATTTGTTTAGGGTTTGAACTCGTTTCTCATCAACACACCCCAAATTACCAAAAACAACAGAATCAATTTTTACCCTAAAACAACTGGCGACCACAGTGGGAGATTGATCTCTCGGTTGCAAAAAATCATTTTCCCTATCCTGTTTTCAATTTCCTAAAATTCTCAATATGGTTGATCTCAGGAATGGTTTAGAAACCCTCAATCCCAATTTTACTTCTCCCAGCACTGACAATACTTCACATGTTATTTACGAATCCGTTATTTCATTCAAAACCCTTGTCGAGGCTATGGAGTCTCGATATTTAACAACTATTCATGATTTTATGAAAATCCTGAATGATATTGTCAGGACTCAAGCTACTATTGTCAAGACGCAGGACGGAGTATTTGCGCTCTTGAAAGTCCTCACGGATCAACTATGGAAGGAACCAACACGCATTCATTCTGAAGGAAACACCACCAATAATCCATTTTGGATCAATACTGATGGTAGTAGTCCTTCTTCCAAGATTCATATTCCTACTCCTGGTGAGGAAGATGAAGCCTATGATCGTGTTGAATGGAAAAGTAGCCACCAACCTAACTTGTCTGCTCATGAAGATCGACAGATGCTTCCTCAAAATCAGAAAGAAGACTCATGGGATTTAGCACGATCTCATCAGAGTCCTCGCAATGAAAAGGTGATTTCATTATGTGCGTCCTTCCTGGAAAGTAGCAATTCCCATATTACATCAGAAGCTTCTAAGAGATACGTTGCTGCTTTACTCAGTCGATCTGAACCTTCCCAGAATGAAGAAACTCGTAAAGATGTTCAAGAAAGCAGGTGTCCTTCCAATAAAAGACCCAACCTACAATTAATCACTCGTGAGGGTGGAAAGACAAAGCATCCGGGAAACAACTATCAACAATCTAAGCGTCCGACTCCCATTTCACATAGGACAAATGAGACTCCACCATTCCCATATTTTCCCTTTCCAATGGAAGAAGTGATTGAACTGTTGGAGGTCTGGATACAAGATGATGTCATCAAGCTACCTCGTGTCAAACGTCCGCCAACTAAACAAGAAATGGAAGATCCCAAGTATTGCCGCTTCCATAGGTTTTTCAACCATCCTACCAGTGACTGCAACAAATTGAAGTACATATTCTAGGAGAAGATCCACTCAGGGGAACTTCAACTAGGCACTGAAGGAGTGTACA
The DNA here is from genome assembly GCF_003573695.1 of Papaver somniferum. Lineage (NCBI taxonomy): Eukaryota > Viridiplantae > Streptophyta > Magnoliopsida > Ranunculales > Papaveraceae > Papaver > Papaver somniferum. The sequence goes on along the minus strand of NC_039368.1, from coordinate 71,683,430 downwards.
AATACCATCCTCCTATTAGAAGTTGTTGCATGCTTTCTAGGGACTCCGTCTACAAAACTGCGCAGTCAACCATGAAACATGTGTGTGAAATTATCTCTTTCTCCAAGGAACAACGTCAAGATATCTTTGCCGCTCTAAATTGTGTTGTATCGGGAAAGCAACTACCTTCGATCAATGAATCTGACCCTAGACCTAAATCTCTTCTGGAAGACATGATTGGCATAAGCGGTTGTGGGCTCTTAACCACTGCTTATCTTAGAGATGTCGAGTTGGGGAAAGCGCTGATTAATGCAGGGACTACGAAGGGAACAGAAGCGCCATATCGTATATCCAGAGGCTCAAACGCACGAGTAAGTCTTCTCGAACAACCTCTTTTTCAGTCTGTTAATCCTCATCTCATCAAGAATTGGGGACTTGATCCGATCGTCAACCCGACTGCGACTAGGCGATGTGAAGAGGAAGCTGGTCCCTTTTAATATTTTATTAAATGTTTAGAAGAAGTCTCGATCGAGGATAAGATGTCCAGAGGTCAGGTAACAGGAGCCTTACCTAGTTTATGAAATTAAACAAGGTTCCTATTGCAAACTCCTTGGTACTGATAACTGGGAGGAGTAGCAATACACACTAGATAGCTCCCGTCAGTTCCTGAAACATTATATTTCCATTTCCCTAGTATTTCCCTTGTTTTCATACAATACTTACGATTCATCCAAAATGTTTGCACCAATTTGCATTCATAGTTAAGATTTCAGTGATACACCATTTCTTTCACAAAACAAAAACCTCTATTCTTCAAGAGCAGCCGCCTACCTGTTCAAAACCAAATAAAACCACAAAGGAATGTCTCGTCTTTCCAAAACACTTAAAAGGAAAAGTCCTGGGAAGGAAATAAAGGCATTCAAGGGAAATCATTCAGCAACATTTCATCTTTTTAGAGAAAACACTTTTTATATTCCGAAGAGTAGCCTGCTTCAACTTCAACTCCTGAGACAGTTTCTCAATGCAAATTTGGGATGTTGGAAATCCCTTCACATAACCAGGAAACATTAAATTCGAAGTCTACACACATGTCTTGAGGATACTTCCAATATTCGATCACTCATTCAGAAGCAGCATGCATGATCATACTACACATTTGGTTACGGAAATGTATCCATACTTCTTCAATATTCGGGCGTACAATTCAGCATACTTCGCTGACACGTTTAACCCCCCAATTAACACGTGATTTACATGAGGAGCATCAAATTGAGGGTCGAGGGCGCAGTCACGTCCTCAAAACCGTCATTCGCCTCCATTACCTCTCGGTTCTTCCTGCAAGGTCATCCCGGATACATGTAAGTCCAACAAGGGCGTTCATCTTCTCAAAGCATTAAAACTACGAAAGAAGTTGAGCAAGATTAGTTCAAAGATATCCAGATAATTCGTCCAGTCAAACATAGCAAAACATGTACATGCACGTACATCAAAAGAATTGGAGATCACTGTAGATGCTCGAGCGCCACCTGCAATCCTCTCTGACAGATTCAATTTCTCCTAGGGACTGCCTCCACCTTGCCTAGAGGATACCACTCATACGCCCACCAAACAACTTAAAGTCAAGGCCTCTTGCAATCGATCACAACGGAGTTCAAAATTTTTTGAAATTTACTGGAGATGCTGGAGACAGAAATTACACATTCCAGAGAAGGTCGATGGTACAGCTTCTACACCCTCTGGTCCAGAAAGAAGAATCGTAACGTGATTAAGATGAGTCCTAACAATTGTATAGGATACTTCGAAGAATTCATCATCCATATTGGGCGTGTCTTTGGAATCATTAATTCCCCTTGGCTTAGTAGCGAAAATATCCCCAGATTGCTTTGTTGTTGTTGATACTCGCTCCGCTGCTGACAAAGAAAGTCAATCACATCGAATTGAACGTGGATATTGCACTCACATTAAGAATATGAAGATGAGATGTACTTACCTTATTTGGTGTACATGAATATGGGTGGGTCTTGATGTTCGTGCAAAACAAGAAAGAGCATAAGCTCCCTTTACACCCGACGAAATTTTAAAGCTGGAAAGGGTTTATTCCTCTCGTTCATACGAACGGGATTTAGAGAATCTAGTTGAGCTCCAAATACTTGACCGGACATGCCGCTTTCTTTTTCCTACCATTGATGAGCAAGAGTGGTGATTTATTGTGGCCCCTGATTGAAAGCTGCTTCACCGGTACGACTGCAAAGGAAGTTCAAGCCAAGCGATATACCTATGGTAACATCTATCTACTTCATCTTATTGGTTTTGTTTTTCGTCTGTCACCATCTATGGCAACAATGTCACTATTACGTGCTAAGCAGGGGACTTAATGTTGATGGTGGTTTTTAGTTTAGGGCGAAAATTGTAAAAGTTTATCTACCTGACCCGACATCAGAAGCAATAGACCTTGATATGTTTATATTCCGCAAGGAATTTTGAAGAATATATCAAAATCTGATGAGTGCCTATGCCGCTTTTCATATTGTATTGAAACTCAAGTTCCTAGAATCCTAGATGAATTGTTCACTAGTATAAAGTCTAATGAGTATTTAAGCTCCTAGTTGCATTATTCACTAATGAAATGGAGCCATTTAAAAGTGTTGAGTGCCTAAAGCCTCTTCGCTCATATATGTATTGATCAATTGAATATATTTATGTACATAAAATTTACTAAGAATGGTGCATGTAGCAACAATCCCAAATATTCTATAAATTTTATCTCACACCAGCATTATTCACTAATGCATACCCTGCCTAGTGTTTTCCTATGCTATATTCCCCAGCCGAACTCTCAGTATTGGAGTAGCGTGAATCTCCCGAAGTGTCAGTATTGAGACCTGTATGAAAACACCCACATAGGCTACACCACCCTCTGACAAAGAGATCAGCGCATTCGCACACCTTTTAATTAAAAGTTGGCGCGATCGAACATGCTTAAATTCTTTAAGGAAAATCTAGACTTTTAATATCAGTCTCAAAAATAATCACGGCAACACGATTTGGCAGTGCGATTCAATAGACCTAGTCTGCTCCTAACGGAATTAGGCAACCATTACGATGGCCACCGGCGGGCCCACTAAATCCCTAGTTGATCGAGTTCTATTCAATTAACTCCGAAGCGCCCCGAACGTCAACTCTAATATGGGTGTTCGCGCAAGCTCAAACGAGCTACGACCGTTAAAAACGGTCTTAGAAGCATCACGAACGTCCAACTTTGCCAGCCTGGTTGGACGGCTTGGATTCTGTTACGAACAGTTAAGGAAGCGCAAGCATGATCATCAGTGGGCCCATTAGTGCCCTAGTTGATCGCCTTGCATGCGGCAAACCTATAGAGTGCTCAATCGCTTACCCAAACATGGGCGTTCACGCTGTGTAAAATAGCTCAAACAAATTGAGACCGGCAAAGACGGTCTCAAAACGCATCACGTCCATTTAACTTAGCCGGCCTAGTTGGACGGCTTAGATTGCATCTTGAGCGATCAAAGATGCGCTGGCGTGTCCACTGGCGACCCAGCTACACCCATGGTTGATCGACTTGCTCACGGCAAGCCGATAACATATAGAATCATTCACCCAAAGTAGGGTGATCGCTGCTTTAGAAACCCTAAATTATGTTTGCCGCAACACACTACTGCCATAAATCGATCACAACCATCCAACTTCGCCAGCCGAATTGAGTTGCTTAGATTTAATTTTAGGTGACCCAGGGGATGTTAGCGTGCTCGCTGGCAACCCATCTTTGTACATGGTCGATCGACCTACTCAAATCCAAATGCAATACCTCGAATCGCTCTCTCAAAAGGGAGTTGGTTGATCGGCTTCCAAACCCTAAAAATCGTGTCAACGACGTTGAAAAACTGCGGCAAATCAATCACGACCATCCAACTTCGTCAGCTTAGTAGGACGGTGTAGATTTATTCTCAGAAAATTAACAAAGTCGCGCTGTGAACACCGGCCATCACTCCTCCACAAGGAGTGATCGACCAGACGGTAGTTTGCGCATAAGATACTCAAACGATCACCCAAAGTGGTCGACCCCGCTACCCTTTTAAGATGCTTATCCGCCACTTATTCAATCAGGCTCTAAAACAATTATGCTTCATATACATCGATTAAATTGAGCTTCCTAAACACGATGCTTCACATGCATCTAATACATACAATATTTTACGTCGGCCTCATTAAAAACTTGGTTGTTTCACCTAATAGCACCATGCTATTCTCCGCGGCAGGTCCCACGACTTGACCCACTTATTCGAGACATCAAACATGTCACAAACTGGGGGATGCTTACTGGGGTATTGATCTGGCGGTTTACAGCGTGCGCCGTGCAACACGTCCATTACGAGAACGTGACAGGAAAGACAGATGGTTAACAGTAGTGAGAGTAGTGGAAGGACGTGTGATTAGTTTTCCTTCATAACGGAAACACAATAATAACTACCTTCCGCACAAATCCACTTCTCCACTAATTCACTTCCTCCACTTCCTAAGAGATCAGGGTGCGCTCAATGACTTGTATAAATAGATTTTCAATCTATTTCAACAAAGAAAAAAAAAACAAGTGTTTTCAACACAAGTAACCAGAAACCATTTTCTGATACACAAGTCATAAACAACCACACCTTCATAATTCAACACTCTGATCTCAAACACCTTCTCCATTTCCCTCCCTAAGATCAACCCTTCTCCTTCGCCTTGTGACCTAATTGAATATGGAACGGCCATTTCTTGGTTTAGGCCAGAGTCTTACAGATTGATTTCTCGATAAAAGCATTCCCGTGCAGTGCATTTGTTTAGGGTTTGAACTCGTTTCTCATCAACACACCCCAAATTACCAAAAACAGCAGAATCAGTTTTTATCCCAAAACAGAGAGATATCAAGCTTTAAAAAGAGTGAATTTCACTGTTGAAAATATATTCGATTCAGATATTTCAGAAAGCAAATATGTGAAGTTTGTTCAAAACCGAAACTGGGGAAATTTGTTTGGGTTTGAACAATATTCATCTGATATAGAAAGAATCTTCTATGCTAATATTCATAATATTGATCATGAGAATCTTACTTTTAGCACTCTTGTTGGATATACTTTTCACCAAGTTGATGGAAAGATGATATCAAAAATCAACAATTACAATGTGAAAGGAAATCATTTAATTACAGGTTTTGAAATTGAGCACGATAACATTTCAAAATGTATCATTGGAAAATCTGTTGGCTGGAAGAATGGAAAAATGTTAACCAAAGAAATACCTTTCCACTTAAGGGTTTTCGGTAAACTTGCAATAGAAACTCTCTTTGCTTGTACAAGAGATACATCACAAAGGGACAAGGAATTTGCTGAGTTTGTATACTTTCTTCTTGAAGGTGACAAGCAAATTGATTTATGTACAATGATTATAAACCAAATGATCAGGATATATGAATCCATCACTGCCACATTGTCCCAAAGAAATATTGGATATCCCTGTCTCATCACCAACATTTGTGAAAACACAATGGGAATAATTTTGGAGATGAGAAATTCACCAAAACAGTCTCATAGGGAATTATCAAGCAAATGAGTAAAACTCGAAAAGAAAGAGGAACTATTGTTTCAACTGCTGAGATCTTAGCAATGGAAATCTCTTGTTTCATATCTTGCGTCTTGGTAGACAATTGGACTGTATTCAGAAACAGTTAGCCTTCGCTGCTCGAAATGATCCAGAAACTCTTCAAGGAATCTTAAAGATCAATGCTGAATTTTTAAAAGGAGAAGTGGACCAAGATTCTGAACAAGAATCTGATGAACAACTGTCAAATAAGGAGTAGTCTACCTTCTTATCTAGAGGAAAATAGACATCAATGTTTTGATTTACTTCAATTATTGTATAAGGTCTATTTTAAATAAAACTATCATTACTTATGAATAACATTATTATTTTATATTTTTCCTTGTGATAGTTACCAATTACATAGCATGTGAATGAATGTTTATATTTTCGCTTTGTGTATTCAGTTTATGGGATGTATGATTTCGGTTTTCATTAACCTTAATATTCGATCTCATATGATGTGAGCCTTATGGTTTTTGTGGCTTTTTGATTTAGCGGGATTAAGTTCTAGCCCATGTTGGTAGGCTTTATCAAAGGATCATAAGGTGTTCCGATTGGAAATCATATGTGAAAAGTTACAATATGTTGAATCAATTTGTGTTTACATGAGTTGTGCTTAGCATAACGTATGTGTTTCGGGTTTTCAACTTTTGCTATTGGCACGCATTAGCTAAATTTGTTTCGACCTTTCTCTGATAAAGGTTACTTTTGTTGTTGTTCTTTTATTCTTGCGAGAGGATGACAACATACTAGGGGAGAGTTCTTATTGAACTTGCGCTTAATGACATATCTTTCTGGGGAGAAGAGGCTACGGAATTTGAGGTAAAGAACTTGTTAGTTAATCGTTTTCCTGTTTAAGAAAAGTCTGTATATATTGCATATATTTTTCTTTTGCTTAACAAAATTTCGGTACAATTGATATGTTCCATTATATTGTGTATGGATATGTGTATGATTCAATTATTTCCTGTTAAGAAAACTTGTGTCAATTTATTTGGCTTATTGTTTGATATCTTCTTTATTGTTGGGTATCAAGTGTTTTTGCTTAACGAAATTCGGTGCAATTGTCGTGCTATAATCTACGTTTCTTTCAATTGCTTCCGATTAAGAAAACAATTGTGCAAGTCAATTTATTTTGGTCTGTATGTATTGTTTACGGCTTAACAAAATACGGGATCATTTTCTTAGTCCAAACTAATTCCGGATAAGAGAAACTAAATTAATTATGATCTTAGTTAGACTTATCAAATTGGAGGATTTGGTTATTCAAGTCTAATCGAATGCCTTGACAAGAAAAACTAGTTAACTAACCTAGTGTTTGTCTTGTCTAAAGGGAAAGGTCTAAGTTATTGTCTGAATAATTAGATCTTGATGAGAGAAATAAATTTAATTCTGATCTTTATTTTGGTCTTATCGAAATAAGAGATTGTACATACACAATCGGTTTAACAAGGGAATTAAGTTTCTTAGTCGATTTGTTAAATTATTAGGGAAAATTGCTTCGGGCTATTGTTTCCTTGATAACATATTAAAACTAAATTACTTGTAGTTTCGGTTTTAATATTGGTTATCTAATCTGGTATGTGAAACCTTCGTGCTTAACTCTTATAAGTTGTTTACAAGTCTTTTAGATTTGTAAGATCCTTTCGGTTTGTCCTTTATTTGCTCGAACCTTTATCATTTTGTGACAAAAAGGGGGAGAAATATATAGAGTAAACAAGTGATTTTCAATCACTAACTAAAGGACAATTATGCTTAAACGTTATATCTAACGAAAGAGTAAAGCATTGACTAAGGGGGAGAAACATATCATATTGATGTTGTAGTATTCTGACTACAAAAAGGGAATAATAAAGATGTTCGGATCGAATATTTACCTAGCTTACCTTAATGGGGAGTGAAAGCTTTTGTTATTCAAATGTCAACAACGGCATTTATTGATTGAATATATGCAGGTTATTGTGCTGTTAAAATTTTGGAATCAAGCGTATGTAAAATGAATTCTTTTATAATTTGTTTATCCATATGTAATAAGAGTTTTGTCACTAAAATTGTTAAAGGGGGAGATTGTTAGAGCACAGCTCGGTTGAACTCACCAAGCGTTGGTATGTCAAGTTTGGTTGTCATATTTTAGTGTGTCAAAACTCATCTAAAGTTGCTTGATTAAATACTAGAGTGAACTTTGTTTAGGTTAAACTAGAAAGTATAGGAATATTGATACATACAAGTATTACTCTTAAGACCTGAAGAATGTGAATAAGTAGCGAACTACAACGACGACATCATCCTTCCACTTGAGGTTAGTAATATTAACTTGAACTGTTTCATTCCTAACGTATCTTTCAAGTCGAGCTATATTGAAAACATAACTGTGAAGCTGTATATACTGTACATATTGTATAATACTCTGGTGATGTGATATGATCATAATAGTATGATCATATTATTAGGGAATTAGACTACAAAGTATAACTCTTATCTTTTGAACTTCGTAGATATGACATCCACATAATCTTGTTATACTGTTATGATTATGTGAATGGGTTATGGTGAAGATTTCATCATAGGAAACAATGTTTTACATTTTTTTAAAGGAATTACATTCATGAACTTGTTTTATGAATCGAAAGGAAATCATTAGGCTTTTGGTCCGACTATTCATTGCAAATCTTTGGATGATCAATATGTGTGAGATGGTAGAACCGATCTTAACTTATGTTATATATATTGGTGTAACTAATCACAATGCCTGACTTATTATTTGGTATGACTGGTTTTTATTAATTGGTATAACCGATCCTAAATAATCGCCATGTGTTGGTATGATCGATCCTTGTAATTGGTGTGACCGATCCTAGTAATTGGTGTGACCGATCATGAGTATGTGTAATCAATCCTTGTAATTGGTGTAACCGTTCATGGTAACCGGTGTGACCGATCACAAGAAATACTATGTGTAAATGGAACCGATCCTTGTAATTGGTGTAACCGGTCCTGGTAACTGGTGTGACAGATCACAAGTATTTCCATATTAAGATATAATCGATCCTAGTGATTAGTAGAACCGATTGAACCCATGTATGTGATTTGGTATTTGATCAACCATATAGTAGTCTTGGAATACATGGAAACCGATTCTAAACTTGTTTGAAAGTGTGGTATGACCGATTCCAAGAATGTAAATCCATGTAAATATGAAATAAGGTTTTACAGTGAAAAGATGTCAACATACTTTGAACACGAGCAATAACTATTATCACTTATTGTTCAAAGATATTCCCTAGTACTCAAGGTGATCCTGTGCCGAAATAAATTGAGAATCTTTTAATTAAGGTTTTTGGTTTTATATGCTTTAATTACCAGCAATTAAATGCATATCTCTAGTAATGTGCATATAGAATCATTGCATCTTGAAATTACGAAGAGTTCAAGGAGTTGAAGAAGCCAAGGAAATCAAGACATGATGGATTCAAGAAGTTGTCGAAGATTTTTTTTTTATCCATATGTATTGATAGTTTTGTCACTCAAAGGGGAGCTTATTAGAGCATTGCTCGGTCGAACTTACAAGTGTTGCTATCTCAAGATTGTTGTCAAATTCATTTGTCAAAACTATATCGTGATTTATAGTCTACAATTAGTTAAGTCTTGGACTAGTATAGAAATGTAGTTGAGAAACAGTGGAGCACGACAATCACCATTGTGTTCTACCATTTGAAGGCGAAGATCAACCGAAGCTTTTGGAGAACTTCATCAACAAAAGGAAAGTGAAGACTGAACCACCTATATCTCAAGTTATATTCACTTTTCTATCATTTGAGATGATGTCGCATAACTAATTATACTACTATGCATAGACAAGAATTTCGAGCCGAGAACTAATTATCAAGTTAACGGATTTCTCGAAATATAATGGCTAAGCTTAATGAACATTTGTTCATACTTGATGAATTTCGGTTAAGGAATTTATTATTCGGAATCAAAATCATGGTTCAAGTTTTATCATTCGAAAATAGTCTGGAACAGTGATATGTGTCATTGATGTTATTCAGGAATATTTCGTTTAGAGAGAAATATAGAACTATTATAGATTCAGATACAAGACAGTGTTATCAGTCTTACAAACTGGGAAAACTGTTATGTGTCCGAACCCGTATTACATGAACTCGTACACGTAGCGAAGTAGCTATGTATCGACTTACAAATTTGTGGTATGCATATTCTTATGCACAACATATGAAAATTTGTTTAACTCGTGAACCGGATCGGTATACATACTCGTATGCAAACCATTTTCGAACTGTGTTTACGGAACCGGGATTAGTTTCCAAACCGGTACGAAAACTAAAACATTTTTGTGTTCTTGAACTTGGAAGTGTATCCAAACCGGTACGCAAACCGATTTAGTTCTATGAACTCTGAAACTTGGTTTGGTTAAATGTTTACAAACCGGTACACGTACTATGACTGAACCGACTCACGAACGACAATGGTATTTGTACCTTGTACACCTACTAACCATGTCGATATATTTTCAAGTGAGTTTAAATTATTTCTACGAGATAATTAGTATTTGATTAATTCTCTAAAAATACTAGACTTATTTGATCACATGTTTGTGACTCAGAGTTAATGTCTTATGTGTTCATGAAAATGAAGATCAAGCTTTTATGTTAAAACCGGCTAGTTTCGGCTAACCATATCAAACATAGCCTTTGTACACAGTTCGGTTACGGTGTCACCTAACAAGAGTGTATATCTTTCTTATGTAATCAGATTCAAAGATTCATATAACGGTGGATATTGTTTGCTTGGTTCCAAAGCTATCTTAGCTTAAACCTAAATCAACCTATGCTTTGAATGTCTATAAAGGGGAACTTCAACTTTGAATCCGGCACTACTTTTTGGTGTGTCCTAGTTGTATCTAGAGTCGTCCTCTTCCTAACCCTTTTAGGATTTAGCGACAACAAAGTCTTCATAGGGATTCGTGAAGCCAGGTCCAGTTATCTTTCCTTGATAACTCGAGTATCCTGATCTTGATTGTTTGTTGAGATTTCTCCACCGATCAAGTAGATAGAAATCATCAAAGTTTTCCTCGTCTCCAAATTTTTTGATTCCACAGGTTTTATACTTGTGAGGTGAATATTAATCTAGGTTGCACTTCGGGATGCATAAGTCCAGATTTTGAGGTTAGTTAGACTTTGTCTATTGCTATCGATTTCCACACCTTTGATCAAGTTATTTGCTTGTAAAACGAAATCATATATAGGCTTAATCTGTGGGAGGCAGATTTGGTTTAAAAATATTCAATCGAGTTGAAGCAACTCTTAGTTGATGTGACGTCATCTAAGGGAATCAATTGCGCGGAGTCCTGCTGGGATTTAAGAGGCATAAGGAGTGCGACTGTACCTTAATCGGTGGGATACCTTTTAGGGATCAAATACATTCCAGTTTAAAGTTAATTGGTAGTAGGCTAGTGTCTGTAGCGGCTTAATACGGTTTAATATTCAATCTGGACTAGGTCTTGGGGTTTTTCTGCATTTGCGGTTTCCTCTTTAACAAAACTTCCGGTGTCTGTGTTATTTCTTTTTCCGCATTATATTGTTTATATTTATAATTGAAATATCACAGGTTGTACATTGATCAATCTTATAAATACGTACGACCTAGTTTGTCGGATACAACTAGATTTATTCTTGGACGATTGGTCTTTGGTACCGTCCAAGTAATCTCTTTGTGATTAGGTTCACGGACTTGTTTCTGTAAACGCTCTAATCGCAAGAGAGAGAGATATAACTCTAGATACTATTCCTTGATTGAGTTTAACTCTCAGAGTTGTATTGAGTTTAACTCTCGGAGTTGTATTGAGTTTGTCCATACAGATTGCCTAAGAAAAAAATGGTGGTGTATTTTGGTACCCCTACGTTTTCAAGTTCGTCAACTACTATCCTTTAATACCAACTTTCAAATTTCAGTTCACAACGGCTCGTGAATTGTCCCCAACTGAACTAGTTGTATTTCTGAAACTTAGATATATATGGCTTGCGAACTGGTTCGCCAACCTACTCAAGTATAAATATCATAAAGTTTAATATTTCTATCTTATGATGTTTGAAACATTCATGCGTGATGAAATCATTTTCCTGGGTAATTTTCAATTGATCCACAAAATTAATTCGCACAATAAATTGTTTAGAACTAATATTGTTAAGGATCATTTAACATCTTTGCTTAGAATCATATTTCGAGATCTTTAACAAGAAAAGCTTGACTCGAAACTTCTTCTTTGTAAATCTACTAGAATTCATACGACATCGTCTCAAAAAGATAGAATGGTAAGATAGTGAGTAAATAAAATGGTTCAATCTTCACATACCTGATACATAAGTTCTCCAAATGTCTTCGTCGATCTTCAGTCTTCGAGGGTGATGTATGGTAATGAACTACCAAATTCTAACCTAGTCCGAGACTTGACTTAGTAGACTACAAATCAAGATATAATTATCATCTAATATTGGCAACAAGATTGAGATAGAAAAGCTTGTGCGTTCAACCGAGCAATGCTCTAACAAATAGAAGCAGGGATTCTATGGTTTAGGATAGAAAATTAATTCCTTCTTAGTTTGTTCAAGAACAAAATCATTAACTAAAGGTTTAGTCGAGAAAAACTTGATGCTTAAAGCTCTCGCTTCTTTTTATAACTTGTCTAAAGAAAACAGTAATTACCTATTTCTAAATTGAAAGCACACATTACTAACAGAATTAAAAAGTTCTTGGCATTTCTTGATGTTGTTTTGCTCTTTCCAATGAGGTTGATAGGATTTATCTCCATTAACAGTATAAACCAAGTTTTTGCGATCGTTTAGGAACATGCATGAGGAAATCTTCAGATCTGTAATCCACATGAGAGCTTGTAGAAATGCCTTAGCCTCAGCATCTAGGGGATGACTACCCAGCCAGATCCTTCTCTGAATTCATTATAGCATCCAGAAACATCATTGATAGAAATTACATATCCCATTGAGTCAAAAACTAGTGCGGTATTGGGGATGCAAAGAAAGGGGTACTTTTGGGATCTCATAAGATTCAAATGTCCTCAATGTGGATATGGAGGTACCTAATCTATAACAATAGTTAAAAATAACTTTCCCCTATAAGGCACCTAAATATATTCTTCTTCCTCTCTTGTTCTTCTCCATCAGCTCTCATTTTTTTCTTCGATTCATCATTGATTCTCAAACAGAATCATCATTCGAAAATGAAGAATTAGGGATTCTCGATCTTTTTTTTTCTTCGATTCATTATCGATTCTCAAACAGAAATATTATTGGAATCGAAAATGAAGAACTGGTGATCCTCCATCTTTTTTTTATTCGATTCATAATCGATTTTGAAACAAAATCATCACTGGAATCGAAAATGAAGATTAGTGAGTTAATCTCAAACAAAATCATCATTGGAATAGAAAATGAAGAAGTTGAAATGGAAGTTAATATCCATGAGTGATGTAAGATAACAACTCAAAAACCCATCATTTATTTATGCTTTTGATTAGTTAAAAAATGAGATACAATAAAGTTAGGGTTTAATAATTTGGTTTCTGAAATTGTTTACGGTTGGAAGTTCTTATTTTTCCAACCGTAAATCAGCTATTACGGCTGGGAAAGTAACAATTCCCAACCTTAAAATAGGTTTACGACTAAGAAACTTTGAGTTCCCACCTACAATTATTTATCTACGGTTAAGATTTTTCTAGTTGTATGTAGTTATGATAATCACAAAAAGAAGAGAGATTATATTTACGTATAGGTAATTTCCAACCGTAATAGCTAAATTTCCCATCTAGAACGCTTATGTCCTAATTATGACTAGGAATTTCAAAACATCTAGGAAAAAACTTTACCCGAAAATTTTGTTAATAAAACTGTTGCATATTATGAAATCATACCCGACAGTTTTATTAATAAAATGTTGGGTATATGAAATCAACATGACAAATTTATAATAAAACTAACTGGATACTAGGGCTGGCTTTTCCATTGGCCAGGAGTTTCACATTTACACCCGCAACACATATTTACTGCTAGGAATTTTCCATTTCCGAGCCATATATCATGTTTATGGATGGGAGTTCTTCATTCCCCACACCTAGTCACTACAGTTTGGATTTATGTATTTCCCAACCGTAGGTTGTGACGCGATGTTTCCCAGCCCTAATTTCTGTGAAAAAACAAAACAATTTTTTACGTTCTCTAAGCGATTAAAAGCAAAAAAAATTGTAATGCGAGTTAAGTTAGAGGTGTTCTTGACTATCTTAAGCATACGTTTCTTCATACTCTTCCAAAGTTTTAAGAAAATATTTAAAAAATCATCTCCATCTTCTACTTCATCTCTAAATCAAAAAATAAAAATAAAATAAAATTCAAAATATAAATCAAATCATTAAGCTAACTTAATAACTAACCTTTAATTAGTATACTTAATTATACGTATTAGCACTAATCAAGGGCATATTGCCATTACCAGAATTAGTTGGATAAGGGGTTTTCAAGATTACTATTTCATAACTGGTTTTTATCCTTTAGTCAGCCGCAAAATTGTCCCCCTTATATCCCCAGTTTATTTACCTCCGCTATAATGATAAACACACAAACCACACTTTAACATGTTGATGTAGAAAACAATTTTCTAATAAAGAGGGAAAAGGGTGATTATCAACATAGTTTGAAGTGCCATGAGACTCGTTTTTTCTATAGTTATAGATTCATATGCATTTTTCTATTTGGAAAAAGTTAAAAAAAAATAATCTGTAATATCTTGTCCAACGTTACGGAGATATTTAAATATATGTGATGTATAGTACTATTCATGATACAACTAATAAATGAAGAAGTTGTATTTAGTTGGTCAAATAAATTCTGGTGAAATGTTATTTTAACATCATATCATTTATTTTTGTATCAGCTAACATGATATTTTAGCAGACTAACCTTCAACAAAGGTATATTCTATGAAGAGCACTATTATCATCATTTAATAACTTTATTGTTGGAAAAATTGACACTCGAGCGCATCAGGACACATGATCACGAAGAAAAATTCGTGAATTGAACCAAACAAGGGGAAATAATTAGTAAAACAGAAGATAAACACATACAACCATAATACAAGATATATGTTGTGCATCTTAACAAGCTACACTTATGGCCAACACCACCAGAAAAAGTTCCATTATAAACACCGCAACCCACATAAGAAAGTCAAAAAAAAAGAGTTAACAAGACATACACGAGAACACCATTAAAGAAACCTTAGAAATCAACTCTCTAAACCTTATTCAAACCAATGTCATGTGTTCTCTTCCAAACGTTCTTCACAGTTGCTAATAACAGAGTAAAAACACGGAAATTATAGAAACTTGGTTTAGGACAAAGGGCTAAACCCTAAACACTAGAATACTAAGACCTTATCTCTACAAGTTTTACCTCATACTGATATTGACCTTCACGGTAGCACTCGATCCTCCCTAACATAGAGACAAAAATCCTCTTCTAGGTATATAGATAACATAAAAACTTAACTTTAGGAAAAAGTTTTCCTAACTTGGATCCTAAGTTCCTAAACTTTAGAAACAAGCTTGCACAAGATAAAGTTTCACTAGAAGTCAAGTTTTACACCTCCGACTAACAATTCTCCATCCCGGATCATGCTTTCAATCATGAGACGATCAAACAAAGAATCAACTTCATCCGTTGTACACCATCTGTATATACCAAAAGAATTACTTTGTAGCCCGCATCTGAACTTCCATTTTCATAGAACCATCTCTTCGACCAATATACCATAATATTGATAGAAGTTTTCAAACCATCTTCTTGTTGAATAACACTTGTGAAATGATCATGTTTTACAAACACCATGAAATTCTTCAACCACCATCAACGAATCCTTGCGCAGACTCTACCGTTAATCAACAAGAGAACCATCCAGAAGAACATCGATAGCTCCACCTAACCAGTAAGCTAACTACATAATTAACTCTAACTTAAAAAGGAAAAAAGTAGGTTCAATATTATTACCGTATACTTGAAACAAACCATAAGATATCTTTAATTTGATTAACAAGCTTAAACCTTTGAGTGATTTTCAAAGCCATCAACAATCTGACATACTTTTTTACCCACTATCATCAACATACTCGCTTAGAATGTATACCATGTAAAAGCCCATATTACAGTAGTACATGCTTTCGAGATCGTCCACATTCTTGATATTATGTGCAATCCATCAAGAATACTTTAAAATATATTTAACAATATAAATATATAAGATCTCATGCATAACTTCAAGCGTCACTGGACTTGCTTCTACATGAGAACGCAAGACCTCATCCTTTTTACAATTTTGTAACATATTCTTTATAGTGTATGGTATTAATACCCTTCAAGAAGTATATATGTATTCAACCTCATTCATCCTTATTATTGCATCACATACTACCTCATAAACAAAACTAGGAACATACACTTCGTACCAAGTTGAACCTCTCCGATTTGTAAATCAAATCACAAACCCATATTTGTGTAAACACCGGTTGAAATATTTTCTTCCAAAAGCATATTTATCCTCCCCAAACAACAAACTATCGTTCAATATTAGGTTCAACCACACCAACACATCCAATGCTCTGATATAATTTGTTAGGGAAATTGGTGCCAAAGACTCTGATCCAAGGAACGCAATATTACAAAGGGAAACTGGTGACTCGGACCAAACAAGTAGAAATACCAAGAAAAACAGAAGATAACAAGCACACAACCACAACACAAGATATACGTGGTTCACCTTTAAAAGCTACTATCATGTGCTTTTCTAGTATGGCTTCCCTTAAGCCTAATTGTTAGTGAGGATATTCTTGGAAGCCCCTCATCACGCGTACGTCTGTCTAAATAGTTGAGTCAGATAGCTAGTTCATTGGTAGCAATTTCCTAACCGGGTGTCGACAGATGTCCGGGTAGGATTGATTACTACATTAAGGTTTCCTTCTCATTTTCAGTTGCATTTAAGTTGTAAGAAGAACTCTTATTGGGTAAATTAAGAATTAATGAAGTTATAATTTTTCTAGCATTAAGCCTAATTGTTAGTGAGGATATTATTGGACGCCCCCCCATCACGCGTACGTCTGTCTAAATAGTTGAGTCAGATAGCTAGTTTATTGGTAGTAATTTCCTAACCGAGTGTCGTCAGATGTCAGGGTAGGATTGATTACTACATTAGGGTTTCCTCTTCATTTTTAGTTGCATTTAAGTTGTAAGAAGAACCTTATTAGGTAAGATATGAATTAATGAAGTTATAATTTGGCTGCTACAGCAGAGTTACTTATTTTCCATCCTATTTCCATTCAATTTCATCTTCAATTTTACAAGAATAGTACAATTGGTTACTAGAGGCGTTCTTTCCTATCTCCATCATGGTGGTTCCTACCTGCAAATAACTACATGATACTACTACCATACAACAAACTGAGCTCAATTCCTTACACCTGAAAGTCAACAATCTTGCTCTACAACTCAGTACAACATCTACAAAAAATGATTTACAGTCGTTGAAGGTAGAAATTTAGAATAGTATGCAGTCGTTGAAGGTAGAAATTGAGAATGGTATGCATTCTCAGTTGGAAAAAAATCTACTAGAAATGTTCACAACGGAGATTCCATGGGAGCTCAAGGATCTAACGCTAGCTTTCATCATGAATCAAGTGGATCTCCTTTTAATACTTATTCCGCAGGTCGAGAATTCAATCAACAACATCGCATGCCAAAACTTGATTTTCCACGATTTGATGGAGATAACCCAAAAAGTTGGATCCAAAAGTGTGATTATTACTTTCAGAATGCCGAATATACAAGATCTCAACAAAACAAGGATGGCGGCTATACATCTTGATGGTAAAACAAGTAAATGGTATGAAATTTTCTGTCTCAATAAAACCCATATTCCTTGGCCATACTTCTGTGACAATGTGTGTTTACGATTTGAAAACCCTGCTCATGATAATATTATTGGATTATTCAATACATTGGCTCATCTAACTACTGTAGATGCTTACTTTGAGGAATTTGAGTATTTAAAAGCATTGTGTTAAATGTTCCTGAAATATACTTCATATCTAGTTTTATTGGGGGATTAAAGGAGGAACTCATAGGTTCAGTGCTAATGTTTAACCAAACTGTTAGATCATTGCTCGGTCGAACTCGCATGCGTTGCTATCTCAAGCATGTTTGTCAATGTTAGTGATCAAAACTATAAGTCTTGATTTCTAGTCTATTATAGATAAGTCTCGGACTATGATAAAAAGTATAGTTGAGCTCAAGGACTTCATGGAGATTCATCGTATAAGCAGAAGAACTACTCAAGGAACCGGTGGAACTTCTCGACAAAAAGGTATGTGAAGACTTGAACTTATCTATCACTCAAAAGTCTATCTACTGTATCTCCGATTCTTTGAGACAAGAATTCATATGCTATATATATAGACTTGGATTATACACACTTGGTATTTCGAGCCGAGTATACCTCGCCTATCTATATCTCGAAATATGTGTTGGTAAGCTTTTCACTTCGATCAAGTTTATCTTTACCTAGTGACAAAAGTCATGATACGTTTCAATCACTTTGAAAATTGCTTTGACGAGAAATGGTGTAACAACTATATAACGTCCTCTAAGAATGTTTCAATGATTGAAATGAGAGTTTAGATTACATAACCAATGATGGACATAAGAATTGTTGTGGAAACACATTTATGTATAAGTCCTATTCCTTGAACCAAAGTTTGCGAACTTTGTTGATCAAGAGAAACCGGAAGAATGGTTTTTCCAAGTCCGCGAACTGCCGAACTTCTCTTCCCGAGAAATTCTGCTGGAGTTGACGAACTAGCTGCGTCCGCGAACCCAGTCCGTGAACCGGCGGAAGGTCTTTGCCGAGATTTTTTGCTGGAGTTTGTAAACTCTACCGGTTTCTTAAGTCCGCGAACCTTGTCTGCAAACTTGAGAAAGGTTATATATCTGAAGATGATTTCTGAACTTAAACTTAAAAAGACTAAGGAATGTAGTATGCAAACCGTCGCTATAAAAATTCATGAATCGATTCAAGTGAATCAAATCATCTTTGCTTCAATTGTGTCTTGTGTAGTACATAAGATTTCCTTGCAATTGAAAAACTCTCTAACTAGTTCATTTGAAGTCATTTGAACTAGTTATGGTGAAGAAGAACATGGTTGATATGAAATGCTCATATGGCTAACCTTTTGGCTAACTATTATTGAACCAACAAGTGCATATGTTTGGGTACGGTTAACAAACCTAGAAGTGTGCATTTCAAGTGTGTGTAACAAGATAAGTTTTCTATCTAACGGTTGAGAAATATTAGCTGGAATCCAAATCAGATTTTCATCTAACGGTGGATATTGTTTGCTTTGTGACCAAGGCAAAACCCTGATTTGAAAGAATATATAAAGGAGACATCCAGCATTGTGCAAAACTAATCCCCACACCTTACGTGTGATACTAGTTTGCATACTAGAGTCGATTCTCATTTAACCTCTGGTTTTCTTTTCTCAAACCGGGTTAACGAATTAAAGACTTCATTGAGATTGTGAAGCCAGACCGATACTACTTTTATCGTAGTTGTGTGATCTGATCTTGCATTTTCTATCGTACGAGTACAATCATATTGTTTGGCTTGAGATTGATATCTCCAATAGGCAAGATATAAAAAGTAATCACAAACGTCTTCGTCTCATCGTTTGTGATTCCGCAACATCTTGTTTTGCTACCCTACGATTAAGATTGTTGTGAGGTGATTGATTAATCGAGGCTGTTTTTCGGGAATATGAGACCGAATTATCAATTGGTTCCTGTTCACCTTGATTATTATCAAAAGATGGAACAAAACCTTTAAGATTTATCTGTGGGGGACAGATTGATCCTTTGATGGACTTGTCTGTGTGAGACAGATTTGTTTATTGTCAAAGCCTGCGATTTTGGATCGTACCAACTATTAGTTGTGGGTGAGATCGGCTAAGGGAATCAAGTGCGAAGTATCCTGCTGGGATCAGAGGCTTAGGAGCATAATTGTACCTTGGATCAGTGGGAGATTAATTGGGGTTCAACTACAGTCCAGTCCGAAGTTATCTTGGAGTAAGCTAGTGTCTGTAGAGGCTTAATACAGTGTGTGTTTAATCTGGACTAGGTCCCGGGATTTTTCTGCATTTGCGGTTTCAATTTCCCCATTATATTGTTTTATTTTTATAATTGAAATAATACAGGTTGTGTGTTAGATCATCAATTAGAGTAATCCAACCTTTGGATGTTGATTGTCATTGATTGATCCTTGGATATCGGTCTTTGGTACCATCCAAGTTATTCCTTGTGTTTGATTAAAGACTCGTTGATTTCTATTAGCTCGAGTAAATCAAAACAAGATAGAGATATTAACTCCTCGATATACTTTAGTCTAGATTGAGTCTGACTGTCTAGTTGATTCTCTAGAAAAGTGCATTGGAGTTAGTCCATTCAGATTTCTAAGCGAAATATTGGGTGGTGTTGTTAGACCCCACGCTTTTTCAATTGGTATCAGAGCAGGCAAACACGTTCAAGACCTTACAAGTCTGTGTTTGTAGTGAGCTGGGTCTATGGACAGAGGTGCTATCTCTATTAACGTGCCACTAGTCTTCGATGGTTCTAATTACTTATGGTGGAAAAGTGCTATGCGAGCTTTTCTTCAAGCACGTGATTTTCAATCATGGGTATATGTTGTTAATGGCTATGATGCTCTATTATGGCAGTTGGAGATGTAAACGTTCCCAAGAATATTGGTGAATATAATCCTGTCGAGATACTTGTTGCAAAGAAAAATTCCGAAGGTTTGAATACCATCATACATGCCATTACCCCAAATCTTCAGCACAATGTATCAAGTTGCACCAGGTCTAAAGATGCTTGGGTTATCTTAGAAACCGTATTTGAAGGTAACTCCAGTGAAAAGGAAGCTAGGATTCAAAACCTTAATTCCGATTGGGAGAACCTTTGTAAAATGTTAATGCATATTTTGCATTGGGTAAGACTATTCCTGAAAAGCACTGTGATGAAAATTCTCAGATCGCTGCCATCTAGATACTTGTATAAGAAGCATGCCATTGTTGAGGGAAATAACATTGATAATATTTCCTGAAACACATTGGTTGGAAATCTAAATATCTTTGATCATGAGCAAACATCCAAAATCGAAAAGGATGCTGCATTTAAAGCACAGAAGAACACTAAATTACTTGATAAAGGTAAAAGTGTTTATGTCTCTGAGGATGACCAGTCTGAGGATGATTTTTCGGATAAAGATCTTGACAAATCATTCTCCTTGATCACAAGACAATTTAGGGATCTTCTATTGAAGAGAAGTAAAGGGTTTTCAAGAGACAAACCTAGGTCATCAGATAAACCTCACAATCGCGCCCCTCCTAAAAAAAAGGATGCTGACGAGGCTGATGACGAGGATATTCCATAGTGCTTTAAGTGTAAAGGTTTTGGTCATTTTGCAAACGAGTGCCCAAATCGTAGAAAATACACTGGGAACAAAGGTCTTGTTGTAACACTTGATGAGATGTTGAGATCTATGATTCTGATGGAGACAGGAAATCAAGTGTCGGTCTTCTACGTGAAAACATTGATTTTGATAGTTGTAGCAATACATATATCAACCTTGATGGTTTTGGTGAAGAAGGGAATCCAATCAAGCTGGAAGAATCAATTGACACATCCTTTGGAAACTCTGGTTGTAATGTTTCAGGATCTACTATGTGTCTAGCTGTGTTCACACCACAGATACTTGAATACTATCCAAGTTTGACGTGCTTGTTTTGTTCTCAGAAATGTCAAGAACTATCAAGATGTTACAAGTACAAACATCAAGTGAGACACGCCAACAAACTTCAACGAAGAGAAATTCGATTGGCAAGGAAGCTTAAACTTTCTCAGAAGACTGCAGAGGTATGTAAAATTTTATCTTCGTCTAAGAAGTTGGTTTCCAAAGACAAAATAATACCATTAGAGAAGAATGTATGGTCAAATTGCGTTGATAGACAAAAGTCTGAAGGTTCTTCTCTAGAGGAAAAAGGTGGACAAATTGTTGTTCACCACAACACAAATTTATTGTGTTGTTTGACAAATCTTGTCTCATGTGCCTGATCAAAAGAGATAAGATTGTGTACCTCTCAGGCTTTAAGAATTTTTTTTTTATTTGTTTTTCCTGTCTATCAAATAATATAAAGGGTTATTATCGACAATTCTACTCTTTATAGAGTTGGGCGTCCACGAACCTGTTTAAAGGTTGCGAACCCTACATTACTTTTTCCTCTCTAATATCCTTTATATCTTAAGACTGCTTGATGATATTGTGAATTCCACTCAAAAGAACCAGTTGTTTATAACTGTTCTCCAAGCATCATGTCTTTGGATGGAAAAGATGTCAATATGATTGTTAAGCCATCAATCAAGGAAAAAGAAAAATCTCCAGTAACTCATTCCTTGAAAAGAGAGAGGAGGAATACAAGAAAGCCAAGGGCTGTCCCTTCTAACTCTCAGAAGTATTCTGATGTTCTTGATGAGTTGAAGGAAGTAAGAAAGGAGATTAGTGAAATAAAGGCTTGCGTTTTAAGATCTTTGGAAATTCAGAAGGCCCTGGTTCGACATCATCAGCCAAGACGGTTCGTTGGTATTGACTCCTTCCTCCATGAACCTTATATTCCAATAGCTGTTGACGACAAGGAGTTCGGGAATGATAAGGAATTTCTCAAAGATATTGTTGCCTAGTATTTCTTCTTTTTGGTTTAGTTGGAAGAATAACTAGTGCTTGAATAGCAATGATTGTGATTACACATAGCTATTATTTTCATCTTCTTACTTTTTAGGTTTATTTGGTTCAAATTCTAAAAATATTTGGAGGATGATGTTTTGCAGTAATAATCTTTATGATTTTGTTACGGGATATGTATGTTTACGTCCGTGAACTTGAAGGTCCCATATATTTTCAAAAGTAAAGTCGTTTGTGATCAGTATTCACATACTGGTAAAAGAATGAATATACTTTTGATAAATACAAAAGTTAAGCCTATATTGTCAATTCTTTGATGGAAGATAGGTTAAAATCTTTTTTTTTTTCAAGGATTATGTCTATTAATATCGTTATGCAAATAGTGATTGAAGATAAAATGAATCCTTGTGTATTCCGCAGCATTGATCATCCCTGATCCATATTTTTTGTATTGCTGTGAGGCTCCGTAATTTGTCTTATGTTGAGCACGAACAACCAAGTTGATTAATTTTTGGTTAGCTTTGTTGGTTGTTCCATAAGGTACTTTATGTTGAGTATTTTTGAACTAAATTAATCATCTTGTTTGGTTATTTAGTTATTGCTCCATAAGTCTTTTTATGTTGATAAAAAAAATTGACAATTGAATTGATTACTTTTGTAATTAGTTTGGTTGTGTATTCCAGTTAGATTGATTTTTGGTTCACTCGTAATTAATCTAGTTGAATATCTTCATACTCCGTAAGATTCCTCTTATGTTGAGTATATGAACAACTATCCTATTCATTTTCTAATGGTTATGTTAGTCGTATTCTCCGTAAGTTCTCTTATGTCGAGCATAATCAATTAAGTTGATCACTTTTTGTGTTTAATTTGATTGAGTATTCCGATTAAATTAATCATGGGTTTATTTGTGATTATTTTGATTGAGTTTTTGGATACAGAAAATCATTCTCATGGTTTTTGGTGTCCAATAAAATCATTCTTTTCTTTTGAAATTAAGGTCGCTCTTGTTGTTCTTTCGGGAATGACATCTGAAAAAGCGGGGGTCTAACAACACCACCCAATATTTCGCTTAACAATATGTATGGACAAACTCCAATATACTTTTTATGAGAATCAACTAGACAGTTAGACTCAATCAATAAAAAGACATATCAAAGAGTTTATATCTAAATCTCTCGATTTAATCTTACTCAAGCAAACTGCGAGTCTCGATTAAAGAGAGATAAACTTGGATGATACCAAAGACCAATATCCAAGCATCAATCAATATCAATCAACAAGCGTTAGGTCGGATTTCCAGTTGATTAGATCAAACAAACAACCTGTATTATTTCTATTATCTAAACAAATATAGTGCGAAAAAGAAATAACACAGACACCAGAAGTTTTGTTAACGAGGAACCGCAAATGCAGAAAAACCCCGGGACCTAGTCCAGATTGGATACACACTGTATTAAGCCGCTACAGACACTAGCCTACTCCAAGCTAACTTCGGACTGGACTGTAGTTGAACCCCAATCAGTTTCCCACTGATCCAAGGTACAGTTGCACCCCTACGACTCTGATCCCAGCAGGATACTACACACTTGATTCCCTTAGATGATCTCACCCACAACTAACAGTTGCTACGACCCAAAATCGCAGTCTTTAACAATAAACAAATTTGTCTCCCACAGAAAAGTCTATCAAAGGATAAATAGGATAAATCTGTCTCCCACAGAATAACCCTAAAGTTTTTGTTTCGTATTTTGATATATAATCAAGGTAAACAGAAACCAATTGATAATCCAGTCTTATATTCGCGAAGAACAGCCTAGATTAATCAATCACCTCACAACAATCTTAATCGTATAGTAGCGAAACAAGACGTCGTGGAATCACAAACGATGAGACGAAGATGTTTGTGATTATTTTTATATCTTGCCTACCGGAGAACTCTCACGATCTAAATCCAATCAATATGATTGTACTCGTACGATAGAAGATGCAATATCAGATTACACAACTACGATAAAAGTAGTATCGGTACGGCTTCATAATCCCAATGAAGTCTTCAGGTCGTTAACCCGGTTTGAGAAAAGAAAACCATAGGGTTAAAAGAGAATCGACTCTAGCTTACAAACTAGTATCACACGTACGTGTGGGGATTAGTTTGTAGAGTTTCTAGATGTCCCCTTATATAGCCTTTCAAATCAGGGTTTCGCCTTGCTCACAAAGCAAACGCTATCCACCGTTAGATGAAGACCTGATTTAGATTCAAGCTAATATATCTCAACCGTTAGATCGAAATCTTAGCTTGTCATACACAAATGAACTGCATGTTTCTAGGTTTGTAAACTGTACCCAAACGTATGCATTGTTGGTTTAATAATAGTCAACCAAAAGGTTAGCCATTTGAGCATTTCATACCAACCACTTTCTTATTCACCACAACTAGTTCAAATGACTCACATGAACTAGTTAGAGAGTTGTTCAATTGCAAGGAAATCTTATGTACTACATTAGACACAATTGAAGCAAAGATGATTCGATTCACATGAATCGGTTCATGAACTTTATAGCCACAGTTTGCAAAAGAATTCCTTAGTCTTTATGAGTTAAGTTCAGAAATCATCTTCAGATATAAAACAAATACAAGTTCGCAGACTAGGTTCGCGGACTTGAAGTACTAGAAAGAGTTTTCAAACTCCAGCAGAAATTCTCGGGTTCGAGAGCTTCGTTGGTTCGCGGACTGGGTTCGCGGACTTGGCTCACGCAACACAATTTGATAACTCAGCAGAAATTCTCGGGTTTGAGAACTTCGTCAGTTCGCGGACTTGTCTACTAGCCGATTTCCAGCATGGTACTTATGCACATATGTGTTTCCATAACATACTTATGTCCACTATGGTTATGTAATCTAAACTCTCATTCCAATCATTGAGACATTCTTAGAGGACGTTATATAGTTGTTACACTATTTCTCGTCAAAGCAATTTTCAAGATGATCGAAACATACATGACTTGCGTCACTAGGTAAAGAAAAACATGATCGAAGCGAAACGCTTACCAACAAATATTTCGAGATATAGATAGGCGAGGTATACTCGGCTCGAAATACCAAATGTGTATAATCTAAGTCTATATATATAGTATACGACTTTTGTCTCAAGAAGTAGGAGATATAATAGATAGACTTTTGAGTGACAGATAAGTTCAAGTCTTCACATACCTTTTTGTCGAGAAGTTCCACCGGTTCCTTGAGTAGTCCTTCCACTCGTATGATGAATCGCCATGAAGTCCTTGAGCTCAACTACACTTACTATCCTAGTCCGAGACTTAGCTATCATAGACTAGAAATCAAGACTTATAGTTTTGATCACTAACATTGACAAACATGCTTGAGATAGCTAAGCATGCGAGTTTGACCGAGCAGTGCTCTAACAATCTCCCCCTTTGTCAATTTTAGTGACAAAACTATCAATACATATGGAATATGAAAAAGATAATGAAACTTTAGTAAATCCTATTCCATAAGTCTAATTCTTCAACATTACTTGAAATCTTCGTCCTTCCAAGTACTCCAATGATCCCAAAGGTTGTAAGTTTAGCATCACCGTTGTTGAAGATCCGTAGCTATAACAATGAGAGAACTCGATATTCTCAATCATCATTATACAGTGTCATAGTATTACTACACAGTGTCAAATTCCAATTGTATCACAACTTCAACAATAATACTATGATGATATGTATCACTCCCCCTTAGTCAATACTCCATCTCGATCTTGGAAACCATTCCCCCATACACAATGATCCGAAAACCATATGTATTTGTAGTGCGAACTACATATTAATTCTCCCCCTTTTTGTCAATAAAATTGGCAAAGGTACAAGAACGGGATCATAATGAAATTTCCACAAGAGATATTTCATGACTAAAAGAAAAGACGCAGATCATCTTAATTTAGAAGCAATCATATAGCCAAAGCTAATAAAATTCATCAAGGAGTTTAAAGATACAAGATAACCCCTCTAAAATTTCACATCCGCACACCCCTCAAGATATGACCATTAAGCACAAGTTCATAAGAAATCTCTCCCATTTGATGTCACTCCTAAGGGAACAACAAGAGCGGCCTTAATTTCGAGAGAAAAGAAGGATTTTTATTGGACACCAAAAACCATGATAAGTGATTTTCTATATCCAAAAAACTCAATCAAATTAATCACAAGTAAACCCATGATTAATTAAATCGGAATACGCAATCAAATTAAACACACAAGGTGATCAACTTAATTGTTTATGCTCAACATAAGTAAACTTACGGAACATATGACTACCAAAACCATTGGAAAATAATTAGGGTATCCGTTCATATACTCGACACAAGAAAAATATTATGGAATATATGAATGCTCAACTAGACTAATTATAAGAGAACTCATAATTAATCTAATTGGAATACAAACAACTAAACTAATCGCAAAAGTAATCAATTTAATTGTCTTTTTTTTTGCTCGACATAAGAGAACTTACGGAGCAAAAAACTAAATAACCAAACGAGATGATTAATTTAGTTCACAAATGCTCAACATAACACACCTTATGGAACAACCAACCAAGCTAATCAAAAATAATCAACTTAGTCGTATCGTGCTCAACATAAGACATATTACGGAGTCTCACAGTATTTCATAAGATATGAATAGATGAAGATCAATACTGTGGAATATGCAAGGATCTATTCTATTTTCAATCATTATTTGTATAACAATAATAGACTTTATCCTTGTTCACAAAATATTTTAACCTATCTTCCATCAAAGAATTGACAATATAAGCATAACTTTTGTGTTTGTCAAAAGTCTATTCATCCTTTAATCAATACATGAATATCGATCATGAACGACTTTACTTTTGACAAAATATGGGACAACAAAGTTCACGGACGTAAACACACAAATCCCATAAGCATTGCAATATAACAAACCATAAGATTAAACATTGCAAACCATCATCCTCCAAATATTTTTAAAATTTTAAACCCAAAAACCTAAAAAAGAAACAAGAAGATGAAAACACAATAGCTATGTGTAGTCACAATCATCGCTATTCAAAGCACTAGTTATTCTTCCAACTAAATCAAAAAGAAGACATACTAGGCAACAATGTCTTTGAGAAATTCAGCATCATTCCCGAACTCCTTGTTGTCAACAGCCATTGGAACATAGGGTTCGCGAAGAAAGGAGTTAATATCAACGAACTGTCTTGGCTGATTATGTCGAACCAGGGATTTATGAATTTCCAAAGATCTTAAAACACAATCCTTTATATCACGAATCTCCCTTTTACTACCTTAAACTCATCAAGAACATCGGAAAACTTCTGAGAGTTAGAAGGTACCGCCCTTGGTTTTCTTGTATTCCTTCTTTTTCTTTTCAAGGACGAAGAATTTGGAGATTTCTATTTTTCCTTGATTGATGGCTTAACAATCATGTTGATATCCTTTCCATCCAAAGACATGATGTTTTGAGAACAACTATTACCAACTGATTTTTGTGAGTGGAATTCACAATCTCAACACACAGTCTTGAAAAAGAATATCAAAGAGGAAAAAGGAATGTAGGGTTCAAAACCTTTAAATGGTTCGTGGACGTCCAACTCTAAACCCTATAAAGAGTATAATTTTCGATAATAACGCTTTTATTTTATTTGATGGACAGAAAATAACAAACCTAAGAAAACTTTTTCCTAAAGCCCGTGCGTTCACAATCTTGTCCCTTTTGATCAGGCACATGAGACAAGATTTACCAATCAACACAATCAATTTGTGCTGTGGTGAACAACAATTTGTCCACCATTTTCCTCTTGAGAGGTAGAGGAATCCTCTGTTTTCTGTCTATGAAAGCGACTTGACCATACCTTCTTCTCTAATGGTCTTATTTTATCCTTGGAAACCAACTTCTTAGACGAAGATAAAATTCTACATACCTCAGCGGTCTTCTGAGCAAGTTTAATCTTCCTTGCTAACTGATTTGCTCTTCGTTGAAGTTTGTTGGCGTGCCTCATTTGATGTTTGTACTTGTAACATCTTGATAGTTCATGACCCTTTTGAGAACAAAACGAGCACGTCAATCTTAGATAGTAATCAGGCTTCTGTGGTGCAACTGCGGCTAAACACAAGTTGAATCCTGAAACGTTACAAACAGAGTTTCCAGAGGACGGGTCAATTGATTCTTCCAGCTTGATTGGATTCTCATCTTCACCGAAACCATCAAGGTTGATATATGTATTGCTACAACTATCAAAATCAATGTTCTCACATAGAAGACCGACACTTGATTTCCTATCTTCTTCAAAATCATAGATTTCAGACATTTCATTAAGTGTTACAACAAGACTTTTGTTCCCAGTGTATTTTCTCCGATTAAGGCTTTCGTTTTCAAAATGACCAAAACCTTTACACTTAAAGCACTGAGGCATATCCTCGTCATCAGCCTCGTCAGCATCCCTGTTTTTAGGAGGAGCGCGAGTGTGAGGTTTATCAGATGACCTAGGTTTGTCTCTTGAAAACCGTTTACTTCTCTTCAAAAGAAGGTCCCTAAACTGTCTTGTGATCAAGGAGACTGATTTGTCAAGATCTTCATCCGAAAAATCATCCTTAGACTGATCATCCTCAGAGACGTAAACACACTTACTTTTATCAAGTAATTTGGTGTTCTTCTGTTCTTTAAAGGCAACATCCTTTCCGATTTTGGATGTATGCTCATGATCAAAGATCTAGCTTTCCAACCAAGGTATTTCTGGAAAGATTATCGAGTTTATTTCTCTGAACGATGGCATGCTTCTTAGACTCGTATCTAGATGGCAGCGATCTGAGAATTTTCATCACAATGTCCTTTTCAGGAATAATCTTACCCAATGCAAAAGATGGATTAACAATTTTAGAAACTTTGTGATTAAACTCATCAAATGAATCTTCATATGCCATACGAAGGTTCTCCCAATCGGAATTAAGGTTTTGAAGCCTGGCTTCCTTTTCACTGGAGTTTCCTTCAAATACGGTTTCTAAGATATCCCAAGCATCTTCAGACCTAGTGCAATTACACACATGGTGCTGAAGATTTGGGGTCATGGCATGTATGATGGCATTCAAACCGTCGGAATGTTTCTTAGCCGCAAGTATCTCAGCAGGGCTATATTCACCAATAGGTTTGGGAACGTTTACATCTCCAACTACCACAATGGGAGCATCATAGGCATTAACACATATACCCATGATTGAAAATCACGTGCTTGAAGAAAAGCTCGCATAACAATTATCCACCATAAGTAATTAGTGCCATCGAAGACTGGTGGTACGTTAATAGAGATAGTACCTCTGTCCATAGAGTCAGAGCGCTACAAACACAGACTTGTAAGGTCTTGAACGTGTTTGTCTTCTCTGATACCAATTGAAAAAACGGGGGTCTAACAACACCACCCAATATTTCGCTTAGAAATCTGTATGGACAAACTCCAATATACTTTTTATGAGAATCAACTAGATAGTTAGACTCAATCAATAAAAAGACATATTAAAAATGTTTATATCTCAATCTCTCGATTTAATTTTACTCAAGCAAACTGCGACTCTCGACTAAAGAGAGATAAACTTGGATGGTACCAAATACCAATATCCAAGGATCAATCAATATCAATCAACAACCGTTAGGTCGGATTTCCAATTGATTAGATCCAACGCACAAACTGTATTATTTCTATTATATAAAAAAATATAATGCGGAAAACAAATAACACAGACACCAGAAGTTTTGTTAACGAGGAAACCGCAAATGCAGAAAAACTCCGGGACCTAGTCCAGATTGAATACACACTATATTAAGCCGCTACAGACACTAGCCTACTCCAAGCTAACTTCAGACTCGACTGTAGTTGAACCCCAATAAGTCTCCCACTGATCCAAGGTACAGTTGCACCCCTATGACTCTGATCCCAGCAGGATACTACGCACTTGATTCCCTTAGCTGATCTCACCCAAAACTAAGAGTTGCCACGACCCAAAATCGCAGGCTTTAACAATAAACAAATCTGTCTCCCACAGAAAAGTCTATCAAAGGATAAATAGGATAAATCTGTCTCCCACAGAAAAACCCTAAAGTTTTTGTTTCGTATTTCGATATATAATCAAGGTGAACAGAAACCAATTGATAATACGGTCTTATATTCCCGAAGAACAGCCTAGATTAATCAATCACCTCACAACAATCTTAATCGTATGGTAGCGAAACAAGACGTCGTGGAATTACAAACGATGAAACGAAGATGTTTGTGATTATTTTTATATCTTGCCTACCGGAGAACTCTCACGATCTAAATCCAATCAATATGATTGTACTCGTACGATAGAAGATGCAATATCAGATTACACAACTACGATAAAAGTAGTATCGGTACGGCTTCACAATCCCAATGAAGTCTTCAAGTCGTTAACCCGGTTTGAGAAAAGAAAACCATAGGGTTAAAAGAGAATCGACTCTAGCTTACAAACTAGTATCACACGTACGTGTGGGGATTAGTTTGTAGAGTTTCTAGATGTCCCCTTATATAGCCTTTCAAATCAGGGTTTCGCCTTGCTCACAAAGCAAACGCTATCCACCGTTAGATGAAGACCTGATTTAGATTCAAGCTAATATATGTCAACCATTAGATCGAAATCTTAGTTTGTCATACACAAATGAACTGCACGCTTCTAGGTTTGTAAACCGTACCCAAACGTGTGCATTGTTGGTTCAATAATAGTCAACCAAAAGGTTAGCCATTTGAGCATTTCATACCAACCACTTTCTTCTTCACCATAACTAGTTCAAATGACTCACATGAACTAGTTAGAGAGTTGTTCAATTGCAAGGAAATCTTATGTACTACATTAGACACAATTGAAGCAAAGATGATTCGATTCACATGAATCGGTTCATGAACTTTATAGCCACGGTTTGCAAAAGAATTCCTTAGTCTTTATGAGTTAAGTTAAGAAATCATCTTCAGATATAAAACCAATACAAGTTCGCAGACTAGGTTCGCGTACTTGAAGTACTAGAAAGAGTTTTCAAACTCCAGCAGAAATTCTCGGGTTCGAGAGCTTCGCTGGTTCGCAGACTTGGCTCACACAACACAGTTTGATAACTCGGCAGGAATTCTCGGGTTTGAGAACTTCGGAAGTTCGTGGACTGAGTTCGCGGACTTGGTTACTGGCTGATTTCCAGCATGGGACTTATGCACATATGTGTTTCCACAACATACTTATGTCCACTATGGTTATGTAATCTAAGCTCTCATTCCAATAATTGAAACATTCTTAGAGGACGTTATACAGTTGTTACACTATTTCTCGTCAAAGCGATTTTCAAGATGATCGAAACATACATGACTTGCGTCACTTGGTAAAGAAAAACATGATCGAAGCGAAACGCTTACCAACACATATTTCGAGATATATATAGGATAGGCATACTCGGCTCGAAATACCAAATGTGTATAATGTAAGTCTATATATATAGCATACGACTTTTGTCTCAAGAAGTAGGAGATAGAATAGATAGACTTTTGAGTGATAGATAAGTTCAAGTCTTCACATACCTTTTTGTCGAGAAGTTCCACCGGTTCCTTGAGTAGTCCTTCCACTTGTATGATGAATCGCCATGAAGTCCTTGAGCTTAACTACGATTACTATCCTAGTCCGAGACTTAGCTATAATAGACTATAAATCAAGACTTATAGTTTTGATCACTAACATTGACAAACATGCTTGAGATAGAAACACATGCGAGTTTGACCGAGAAGTGCTCTAACAACATCAAATGGGGGAGAGTTTTTTTGAACTTGTGCTTAATGGTAATATCTTAAGAGTAGTGCGGCGGTGGAATATTAGAGGGGTTATCTTGTATCTTTAAACTCCTTGATAAATGCTATTAGCTTCGGCTAGATGGTATGCATTTTCTTTTAGTCATGAAATGTCTCTTATGGAAATTTCATTATGATCCCGTTCTTGTACCTTTGCCAATTTTATTGACAAAAAGGGGGAGAATTAATATGTAGTTCACACTACAAATACATATGGTTTTCGGATCATTGTGTAAGGGGGAGTACTAAGAGGGAGTGATACATATCACTATAATATTATTGTTGAAGTTGTGATACAATTGGACTTTGACACTGTGTAATAATACTATGACACCATATAACAATGATCGAGACCGATGCTTTCTCATTTTTATATCTACGGATCTTCAACAACGGTGATGCTAAACTTATAACCTTTGGGATCATTGGAGTACTTGGAAACGACGAAGATTTCGAAGAATGTTGAAGATTAGACATGTGGAATAGGAGCTACCAAAGTTTCTTTATCTTTTTTGTATTCCATATATATTGATAGTTTTGTCATCAAAATTGGCAAAGGGGGAGATTGTTAGAGCATTGGTCGTTCAAACTCTCATGCATTGATATCTCAAGCATGTTTGTCAATGTTAGTGATCAAAACTAGAAGTCTTGATTTCTAGTCTATTATAGCTAAGTCTCGGACTAGGATAGAAAGTGTAGTTGAGCTCAAGGACTTCATGGCGATTCATCGTACAAGCAGAAGAACTACTCAAGGAACTGGTGGAACTTCTCGACAAAAAGGTATGTGAAGACTTGAACTTATCTATCACTCAAAAGTCTATCTACTTTATCTCCTACTCTTTGAGACAAGAAGTCGTATGATATATATATAGACTTGGATTATACACACTTGGTATTTCGAGCCGAGTATACCTCGCCTATCTATATCTCGAAATATGTGTTGGTAAGCTTTTCGCTTCGATCAAGTTTATCTTTACCTAGTGACGAAAGTCATGGTATGTTTCAATCACTTTGAAAATTGCTTTGACGAGAAACGGTGTAACAACTATATAACGTCCTCTAAGAATGTTTCAATGATTGAAATGAGAGTTTAGATTACATAACCAATGATGGACATAAGCATTGTTGTGGAAACACATTTATGTATAAGTCCTATTCCTTGAACCAAAGTTTGCGAACTTTGTTGATCAAGAAAAACCGGAAGAATTGCTTTGCCAAGTCCGCGAACTGCCGAACTTCTCTTCCCGAGAAATTCTGCTGGAGTTGACGAACTAGCTGCGTGCGTGAACCCAGTCCGCGAACCGGTGGAAGGTCTTTGCCGAGATTTTCTGCTGGAGTTTGTAAACTCTAACGGTTGCTTAAGTCCGCGAACCTAGTCTGCGAACTTGAGAAAGGTTATATATCTGAAGATGATTTCTGAACTTAAACTTAAAAAAACTAAGAAATGCAGTATGCAAACCGTGGCTATAAAAATTCATGAACCGATTCAGGTGAATCAAATCATCTTTGCTTCAATTATGTCTTGTGTAGTACATAATATTTCCTTGCAATTGAACAACTCTCTAAGTAGTTCATTTGAAGTCATTTGAACTAGTTATGGTGAAGAAGAACATGGTTGATATGAAATGCTCATATGGCTAACCTTTTGGTTAACTATTATTGAACCAACAAGTGCATATGTTTGGGTACGGTTAACAAACCTAGAAGTGTGCATTCTCAAGTGTGTGTAAAAATCTAAGTTTTCGATCTAACGGTTGAGAAATATTATCTTGAATCCAAATTAGGTTTTCATCTAACGGTGGATATTGTTTGCTTTGTGACCAAGGCAAAACCCTGATTTGAAAGACTATATAAAGGAGACATCCAGTATTGTGCAAAACTAAACCCCACACCTTACGTGTGATACTAGTTTGCATACTAGAGTCGATTCTCCTTTAACCTCTGGTTTTCTTTTCTCAAACTGGGTTAACGACTTAAAGACTTCATTGGGATTGTGAATCCTGACCGATACTACTTTTATCATAGTAATGTGATCTGATCTTGCATCTTCTATCGTACGAGTACAATCAGATTGATTGGCTTTAGATTAATATCTCCGATAGGCAAGATATAAAAAGTAATCACAAACGTCTTCGTCTCATCGTTTGTGATTCTGCAACATATTATTTTGCTACCATACGATTAAGATTGTTGTGAGGTGATTGATTAATCTAGGTTGTTCTTCGAGAATATAAGACCGGATTATCAATTGGTTCCTGTTCACCTTGATTATTATCAAAAGACGGAACAAAACCTTTAGGGTTTATCTGTGGGAGACAGATTGATCCTTTGATAGACTTGTCTGCGTGAGACAGATTTGTCTATTGTCAAAGCCTGCGATTTTGGATCGTAGCAACTCTTAGTTGTGGGTGAGATCAACTAAGGGAATCAAGTGCGCAGTATCCTGCTGGGATCAGAGGCGTAGGAGCATAACTGTACCTTGGATCAGTGGGAGATTGATTGGGATTCAACTACAGTCCAGTCCGAAGTTAGCTTGGAGTAGGATAGTGTCTTTAGAGGCTTAATACAGTGTGTGTTTAATCTGGACTAGGTCCCGGGGTTTTTCTGCATTTGCGGTTTCCTCGTTAACAAAATTTCTGGTGTATGTATTATTTCAATTTCCCCATTATATTGTTTTATCTTTATAATTGAAATAATACAGGTTGTGCGTTAGATCATCAATTAGAGTAATCCAACCTTTGGTTGTTGATTGTCATTGATTGATCCTTGGATATTGGTCTTTGGTACCATCCAAGTTATTCCTTGTGTTTGATTAAAGACTCGCTGATTTCTATTAGCTCGAGTAAATCAAAACAAGAGAGAGATATTAACTACTCGATATACTTTACTCTAGATTGAGCCTGACTGTCTAGTTGATTCTCTAGCAAAGTATATTGGAGTTAGTCCATACAGATTTCTAAGCGAAATATTGGGTGGTGTTGTTAGACCCCCGCTTTTTCACCAACCACACTGCTTCATGCTTTTCCCCTTGCTAGGATGGAAGAAAAAACACTTGCACTGCAACAAAAGACTTCTAAACCTGGTCAAATATTATTTTCAAAGATTTCCTCCAAAACCGATTTCAGTACCAACAACATCAACTAATCAACAATCAACTCCAAAACTGCCCCACACTACCATTCAAAAGACTTAATCCTGAGAAAGTTCAAGCAAGAAAGGCTAATGGTTTATGTTTCAGTTGTGATGAATACTATAAAAGAGGACATATTTGCAAGAAGCAATATCTCTGTGTATTGATTGGTGAAGAGGTTGAAGAAATTTATGAGGCAGGTGGTGAGTCTGAACAAGATACAAAGGAAGAACCTTATATTGAGAGTGATGTGGAAATATCTTTACATGCCTTGACAGGTAATATTTCAGGAGACATTATTAGAATACTTGGTTTTATTAGGAAGAATTCCATCTCCATTCTCATAGATACTGGTAGTACCCATAGTTTTATTGATCGTGCACTGGCAAAGACTTTACACTGCTCAATTGAACAAATTGCTAGCTTACTAGTCACTGTAGAAAATGGAGACAAAACAATAAGTTCTGGAATCTACTCTCAATTGGAGTGGACTATGCAGGGTCACAAGTTTTGTGGGGATTTGAGACTACTCCCCCTAGGAGGATATGACATAGCCTTGGGTGCAGATTGGTTAAGAAACCTTACTGATGTCCTTTTTAACTTGTCCAAGTTGTGCATTTATTTCAAACACAAGGGCAAGAAGATCACTTTAACTGGTATCCAACAAAAGTCTTCTCTCAGCATGATGAGTGCAACTGCAGTAAAGAATTTTTTTCAGAAACATACTCATGGAATGGTGGGACAACTGTTTTCCATCTCCACCGCCACTGTCCAACCCACTCCTCCACATCAAATTACCCATTTACTCAACCAGTTTTCTGATGTTTTTTCTGAGATAAAAACTCTACTACCTCATAGGAGCTTAAATCACAGAATCACTCTCAAATAAAATACTGAACCAGTCAACCTCAGACCATATAAATGCCCTTATACACGAAAGTCAGTTGTTGAGAATTTGGTCAAGGAAATGCTCGATTCTGGAATCATTCAACCAAGCCTCACCATTAAGGAGGTGAGGCTTAAACCTTTGAGTGATTCTTGGAGTTTTTTTTCTTGTCAAGAAGAAAGACGATTCTTGGAGTTTTTTCGCGGATTACAAAAAGTTAAACAGCCTCACCATTAAGGATAAACTACCAACACCAGTCATAAATGAGTTATTGGATGATTACATGGATCAAACTTTTTTACTAAGATTTATTAAAATCAGGTTACCACCAGATCAGAGTACATCCTTCTGACATACATAAAACTGCATTCAAGACACATCATGAGCATTTTGAATTTAAGGTAATGCCATTTGGACTCACTAATGCTCCTGCTACTTTTCAAGCTCTCATGAATCATATTTTTCAAGAACATATCATAAAGTTCATTCTTGTCTTCTTTGATGACATCTTAGTATACAGTCCCTTTTCAGAAGATCACATACTTCAGTTGCAAACAACTCTAGAGATCCTCAGAAAACATCAACTTTCTGCAAATTTTTCTAAATATTGTTTTGGATAGTCACAACTAGAGTATTAGGGGCACATTATTACAACAAATGGGGTTATGGATGATTCTGAGAAAGTCTCTGCTATGGAAGAATGACCTATACCTACCAATATTAATGGACTTAGAGGGTTTTTAGGCCTCACTTGGTATTATAGAAAATTTCTGAAAGATTATGGCCTTATCAGTAGACCACTAACTGACTTACTGAAGAAAGATGCATTCTTATGGTCTCCTACTGCAATTGAAGCTTTTCTCAAGCTTAAAAAGGCCATGACAACCACTCTTGTGTTGGCTTTACCTGATTTTAGTAAATAATTTATCCTTGAAACTGATGCTTGTGACTTGGGAATTGGGGCTGCACTTATACAAGAAGGCGGAGCTATTTCTTTTTACAGCAAGCCACTTGGCCCAAAAAATGTTGCTTTATCCACTTATGAGAGAAGGAACTACTGGCAATTGTGAAGGCTGTCACTAGGTGGAAACACTATTTGCAAGGTCAGCGTTTCATTATTAAAACTGATTATCAGAGTATCAATTACTTCTTGGAGCAAAAGATTTCTACAGTCTTACAGCAAAAATGGCTTATGAAGTTCCTTGGTTTTGACTATGCAATTATATACAAAAATGGTTCATAGAACAAAGTAATTGATGCTCTCTCAAGAAGACCTCATCCAACTGTTGTCTGTAACTCAATTTCCTTGTCACAATCTGCTTGGACACAAGAAATTATTGATGGCTATGCTGAAGACACTATAGCTCAGAATCTTATTGCTCTGCTTGCAATCACTCCAACAACTACTACCAAGTATTCTTACATAAATAACGTTATGAGATATAAAAACAAAATATATGTAGGGACTTATACCACCACCAAGTCCAAGATCTTGGATTCCATCCACTATCTAGATATAGGTGGTCATTCTGGTATGCATGCAACTTATATTAGAGCCAAGACTTACTTCTTCTGGCCTTCTATGAAAAAGGAAATTCTTTTGTATGTCTCAGCTTGTGATGTGTGTCAGAGAAATAAAGGGGAACACACTTTTCCTACTGGATTGCTTCAACGTTTACCAATTCCAGATCATGCCTGGCAACATATTTCACTGGATTTTATTAAGGGGTTACCAATGAGTGAGAGGAAGTCTGTCATTTTGGTGGTAAAGGACAGATTGACCAAGTATAACTACTTCATTGGCCTTCATCACCCATACACTGCTTCTTCTGTAGCTAGAGAAAAAAAAACTCTCATGTCTTCAAGCTTCATAGTCTACCTACTTCCATGATCTTTGACAGAGACAAGATTTTCACCGGCCACTTTTGGCAGGACCTATTTAAGACTTTGGGCACTCGGCTGAATTAAAGTACACCATACCATCCAATGATTGATGGCCAAACTGAAAGAGTTATCTCTTGCCTTGAGAGCTACTTGAGATGCATGTGTGGCACCAACCCAAGAAATGACATATGTGGCTTCCACTTGCAGAATGGTGGTATAACACCAACTATCATACCAGCTTGAGGATGAGTCCATTACAAGCCCTATATGGCTACATTCCACCACACTTGGATTTTCCCTCTACTTGATGCGTGTCATAACCACAACAAATTAATTAATATTTTCCACCTAATTAACAAGTAATATAGTGTAGTCAAGTTCGTTCCCACGAGGAGCAAGAGGTTTTAGTTGTTTAGTTGTCACAAAAATGGGGGATTGGTTTTAGATTTTAAAAACAAAAGAAAGTAAATAAAGCAATTAAAAGTTTAAGTTGAAATCAATAAGAGAGATTAGATCAAGGAATCCTTCTTCGTTGCAAAACAATGATTCAATTTATGTTCTTTTCCACTTTTTATTAGTCACAGATTATCACCAACCGTAGGTAAAGCAGCTAGCTCAGTGCTAAACCCCTAAATCCCTAGTATTACCGGATATGGAAGTTCTCGACTACCATATTCTATTCACCAAACCACCTAGTAGTAGCTCACTCAAGATGTAATTTAGTTAAACGCATTAAGATTTATGAATTTATTAGGTTGATATTAGTAGTTAGACTCTTAGCTCAAGGTCTACTTGCTAACGTTGTTTCCACACACAATTGCTCCACTGAATCCCTCCGCAAGGTCTCGTGTTTGCTACTTATGTAAAGAGTCAAGAAACGATTACTTATCCCCTAACCTTCACTAGCTTTAGATCAATTAACAAATAAATTTAGTTGGCCTCCTAAACAATATATCAATCAACCATGAATTTATAAACATTCCTATTAGTAAAAACAAACGATAATCATGTGAAAAACTTCAAAGTAGATTTAAAAACAAAACTAAAAACATGTTAAGAACTAGGAATTCATCCTCAATCAATAAGAAAATTAGCTACTCATGTTTTTGAAATTCACACAAATAATTAAAGGGAGGATTTTAAAGTTCACACAAATAATTAAAAGAATAATTTTGAAAAAGCAAGCAAAAACACAAGTGTTGTGTGTGTAGAGTAGTGTGTAGAAGTGTGTGGAAAACTTCTCTATTTATAAGCTTCAATATCCTTGCAATCCTCTTAGGAATAGAATCCCTTTCCTTTTGTAGCTCAAATTCCAAATCCTTGTTTTTGTAAAACTCTTCCACCTTCTCCTTCCAAATTCAAGACCAATTCCTCAAACCCGTTCTAATTCTAGGTCTTCACACCTCATGAGAGAAACTCATACAAAAATCTGTTATTTTGGTCGCCGGGAAAATCCTGGAATCACCGGAATTCGGTCGGAAAAGTCACCGCCGTCCACCTGAGTATCACTACAGGTCACCGGAGGAATATACCATCTGATGCCGTTAAAGTAAACGGTCAAACTAACGGTCGTTGGTAGTCAATGGAGTCAAGGGAAGAGAGAGTCAGACATTGAGTCAACAACGAGTCAGATGATAACTCAGCTGACTGGTCTTACTTGCTTGGGTTGAATCGCTCATCGGCCGGTATTGAGTTGACTCAGTTGAGAAATGATTTCAACAGAGTCTCCCCTGTTTCTGGCTGTTTCCCGACCATTTTTCAGGCCATTCTTTTAGTCTTCACCTGTGACAATCCTAACATTCATCTACCACAATCAAATAATTCATCTGCTACTTCAGCAATAACGAGATCCCCTTCTGTTCTTCTCCTTATGTATTGTCGATTCACTGCAGCTTCAGTTCATATCACTCGAACCCCCCTGTTTCAATTGCAAACACCTACATTTAACTCATTATGCAGCATCAACACATAAACCATTCTCTGCAGCTTCTTCTTGTCTTCAAACAAATTCAGATCAACTGACCTATTATCTTCTCTGTAATCTTTACATCACCTCGAACACCAAAATCCATTCAAACTCACCTGCAACTCTTGAATCCATCTGAAGTTCTTAGCAACAACCCAAACCCAGCTTCTATTTCCGTCTACAACCCATTTAAAACTTCACCCATCGTTTCAGAGACAAACTCATCTTCTTTATTCAACATAGATCCCCAATTTCTTTTCAGCATCATCAATCGATTCAACAGAAACCAATTCAAACCCATCTGCAGATACCCATTTCTCAATTCTTCGAATCCCATCTCTGATTCTTTTTTTTCTCCAATTTCTTCTTCCAATCCAGATCCCCTTTTGTTTCTTCGAGAACACCAACCCTAATTTCTAAATCCATCCATCTGCTATCTACTTCATCTCCATGTCTTTCTCGAATCAACAACACCAACCACCACCACATATCATCAATTCTTCTTCAATCAGTCTTGATTCAACAACAATGGCTTTAATTTCTCTCAACTCGGTTCAAGTAGCAGCAGCCGCTGCTTTAATTTCAGGTGAAAGAGGGATTGTGAACGAAAGACGATGTCTCTCGTATTTAGGGTAGGTTGGATTTGGGTGGGATTTAGACACCCAACTGTAGAACCACCCAGCTGCACCCCCGTAGCCTCAGCTGGTCTGTATTTAATAAACCTCCAAAAGAGTTGTCGCTTATCCTTAAATGGGCTCCAGATAGTGTTCGCCCATGAAATTTCCTTTTTGCCCTTTCGGCTCAATTTGGGTGATTTCTTCTTCTTTTTCTCCGTGTGACTCCAAAATACCCAAAACACTCAAAACAAACGTAAAATACAAAATTCACAAGAAAAAATAGCAAAGAAAGCATAACTACTACATAGTAAATTAGGTGTTTTAGACACCTATCACTACTGCAACCACCTCTATTGTTGTTGTTGAGGAGTACTTAAAACAGAGAGATGATGTACTTGATTTATTGAAAGAATATCTTCATCATGCAGAAGAGAGGATGAAGTTTTATGATGATAAGAAAAGAACAAAGAGGACATTTGAAGTAGGGATCACGTTTATTTGAAGTTGTGGCCATATCGCCAAGCTTCTGTAGCTTTAAAAATGAACTTCAAACTGGCAACCAAGTATTAGGAACCATTCACTGTCGTGCAGAGGGTTTGAGCATCTGCTTACAAGTTCAGCAGAAGCAATAATCAACTCTATTTTTCACGTCTTACAGCTCAAAAAGCAGATTGGTGCCAGACATTTACCTTCTCTTACACTACCTACTTTGGATACTGATGGCCAGATATTTGTCATTCCTGCAGCTATTTTGGACTCCAGAACAATCATCAGAAATGGAGTCTCGGTACCTCAGTTGCTTATCAGGTGGACCAATGCATCATCTGAGGATGGTACTTGGGAAGATGCAGGGCATATAGCCCAACATTTTTCTAAATTCCATCCTTGAGGACAAGGATTTGGTGATGGGAGGGTATTGTCATATGTTTTTCTAGTATGGCTTCCCTTAAGCTTAATTGTTAGTGAGGATATTCTTGGACCCC
>NC_039368.1:71615516-71641376 GCF_003573695.1 Papaver somniferum | reverse complement strand
CCCCCCCCCCCCATCATGCGTATGTCTTCCTAAATAGTTGAGTCAGATGGCTAGTTCATTGGTAGTAATTGCCTAACCGAGTGTCGACAGATGTCCGGGTAGGGTTGATTACTACATTAGGGTTTCCTTCTCAATTTCAGTTGCATTTAAGCTGTAGGAAGAACCCTAATAAGGTAAGTTAAGAATTAATGAAGTTATAATTTGGCTGCTACGACAGAGTTACTTATTTTCCATCCTATTTTCGTTCAATTTCATCTTCAAATGTACTAGAAAAGTACAACTACATCCACGGCCAACACCACCAGAAAATCTTTCCTTATAAACAAACATCATTACATGCGTTTTTTGCAACCCACAAAAGAAAAGTCAAACAAAAGAATTAACAAGACATACCCAAGAAAACCATTGAAGAAACCTTAGAAATCAACTCTTTTAAATTATTCTTCAAACCAGCCTCATATCTTTTCTTCCATACATTCTTTACAGTTGCTAATAGCAGAGAAGAAACATGGAAACACTAGAAACTTAATTTAGGGAAAACCCCTAAATCCTAAACATTGGAATACCAAAACCCTGTCTCTCCACAAGTTTCTCTCTCAAACGGATGTTGACCTTTATGGTAACGCTCGGTCCTACCTGACATAAAGACCTAAAACTAAGCACAAGGTTCTATTACTCTTCCAGATTGGATTGTTTTGCGCCTTCAATTCTAATTCTTTATATAGAGAACACAAACTTTGTCCTTGAGAAAACTCAATTTAGGAACAATCTTTCCTAGCTAACTTGGATACTAAGCTTGCACAAGATAAAGTTTGACTAAAAATTAAACTTTACACCGGTGACTAACATTTATCACTATACTACACTGACATCCGTTAGTATTTAATGAAAACACAATACATGCAATATTTTATCATACGCCATATTTCATTACGACTATGATACGAGGATGTATAATTGTCCACAATGTCATTTCCAACATTACTACTGTTGGGCGCAACTGTACGTGATATCACTATTCATGACGCAAACAAAATAAAGATCAAATGAGTGATCGGTTTTAGAAAAGAAGATTCCCACGTTTGCTATGTAAAGTAGCAATTTCATTTTCTTATCCCGGACCGCAATATTTTTCGTTCGATTTGCACACTTGGTGGTCCCTTCTGAAGCTTTCCTTTTCTTCTTCTTATCATCATCATCATTAGTTTTGGAATCTTGCAACAATAGAAGAAACGTAAGATGTATCAAACAATAAATATAAAGAACCGTATCAAACAATTTTATCATGAATAAATTGATGAGGGCAGAATTACAGGTTCAACAAGTTGTCCTTAACACATTAGTTCACGGGTATACTCTGAAGTAATGCTAAACCTCAACGTGCGAAGATGTGTCCAGGATAGGACTGCCCAATATAACTTGAGTTAGCATAACGCAAGTTACCCACTCTTGAACTCAGCATCAGAGATGGAAGTAAAACGCCACACAAAAAATAAGAAGAAGAAGAAAAGTAGACCTAGAGATACTCGCTGCTTGTGTGTTTTGAAAACAGAATTTCGAGTCATATTTATAGGATGAGATACTTGCAAATCAAGTTAGGTTTTGGTTTTCTTCAAAAAAAAGTAAAACTCGTAAAAGGAATTTCCCACAAATAAAACTCTTAAGAAAATAATTTTGGAATTAATTTCCTAAAGAAAAGTTCGCCAAAAATAAATACGAGTAGAAGAGGAACTTGGTGCATGGTATACGCGCATGGGCATGGGTCGAAACATGTATTTTTCGCCCCACCCGCTCCACCCACATTGGTTTTCAACATATCCATGAGCACTTGGTTATATAGTGGAGCACCTCTTTAGTTTTCCACAACGTGGGACTAAAGGTTCCATTTCATTCACTCAAGAATGAGTGAGCATCCTTAGACCCTTAAGTCATGAGATCAAACCACACAAAGACAAAAAATCCATTTATTAAATAACTCATTTTCTCCAACAATTAGTTCTTTGACGATCAAAAAGATGCATGCATGATAATGAAATCTAAATCGGTCCCTTCTGAAGCTCTCTTCTTCTTCATCATTAGTTCTTTGATGATCAAAAAGATGCATGCATGATTATGAAATCTAAATCTATCTGCCGATTGAGCATATGAATCCAGGCTCTCTTTCTTTATGTTCACTATGCTTCGCTTGCAAAAATAATCTTCATTTTTATGTTCACTGTGTTTCCCTAGAGTGCCTCATATTAAATTTGCACAAAAATTCTACGAGTATTAAAGAAAAAAAATCAATGACTGCCCCATATAAAAAATTTCACCTTAGTATTCTGTTCTTGAGAGGAACAAAATTCAAACGCAGATGTGTAGCAGGCACGACTTACCAGCCTGAACCATGTTTTTTGTTTTCTTTTTTACAAGATGCCCTTTCTTTCTTAAATAAATTAAGAGTCAGAGAACATGTTGCGATCAATTTTGAGACTTGCATTATAATTTGTTTATTTTTAGTAAGATTATAAGATTAATATTGAACATATCAACTGTAGCTGTTGGGTTGTGCCTAACACGTAGAGTTCGACCGAAATTTCCATATTAAAAATAAATAAATTAAGAGTCAGAAGAAGGTGATTAAGTACTGGATGGTAGAGAATAGCCGTTGTGGAAACATTACTAATCATTTTATAATTATGCACATAGTCCTTTTCAATATAATTTGATGGTTTAGGTAAGAAAACAAGGGATACTGTTAATCTGATACGTCGAGATTAGTTTATTAATGTGGTTTGAACCACCGTTGATCAAGAAATATATTTTGCGTCGGGTTTTGGCAGGTTCCATGGAATGTACTACAGAAGTAGGGTGTCATCTACGAGAACTAGTAAAAGTAAGTCGCTCGAGGGTAATTCTTGGAGGTCGACTATGTAAATAAACAAATTAAATAGTGTTCAGTGCTTGGAAACTCCGGAAAAGTTATCTTTAAAAAGCTGTCGGGCTGGTTAACTATTTGATCCTAGTATGTTTTTCCCGGAGCGCTTGGGGTCAGTCGGGGGATTTTTTTTTGCAGCTTTAATCCGCTGCGCTAA
Source organism: Papaver somniferum (assembly GCF_003573695.1). Taxonomy (NCBI): domain Eukaryota; kingdom Viridiplantae; phylum Streptophyta; class Magnoliopsida; order Ranunculales; family Papaveraceae; genus Papaver; species Papaver somniferum. Next base: position 71,638,302 of record NC_039368.1, on the reverse strand, counting down.
ATGATTAATCCCACTGTTGCTCGTGAAAACCGTCTCTCATATGATTTTTAGCACCAAATTAGGCCGGTTCCTATCGAGGATGGTATAAAAGTTGTTTTGCCTGGCAAATTTTAATAAATTAGTATATTTTATTATGTTTTGTGAGACTCTTATTGATAAAAAATCAAGGAAATACCATATAGTCCTAGAAATAATATATTAGAGAGAGTCTAGTCCATTTGACCTAGTCAATTGTCTGTTTGGTCCATTTTGGCAATATAAATTATAGTTTGGTCCTGAAAATTATAGTTTGGTCCTAGGGTTTTGTCCACCTACACGGAATATTCTTTTTCTGTTACCAAAACACCCCTGCACGTGCAAAAATTATCTTTGGTCCTAAATTTTATTGTTTGGTCCTTTTACCGATATATATAAACAAGAAACAACAACAATAAATTTCAGGTTCAAGAAAATTTTCTCTCTCCTACTCCGATCTCGTTTTTCTTCTTTTGATGCAGATTTTTTTCTTGTAAGGTTTACGAAATCTTCCTCGATTTCGTTTTTGATACCAAGATCGATTCGATTTACAGCAGATTGACTTGGTTATGAAGATTGATTTGATTACAGAGTGAATTTGATTACGGTGTTTTGATTTGGAGTGAATTTGATTCGAGATTTTGATTACAGAAGATTTGATTAGAGGCTTTTTTGAAGATTTGATTCGAGACTTTTTGAAGTGAAGATTGATTTAGTTGGAGTTGATTTTTTGGAATTAAAGATTCGTAGATCGGTGTTTTTTTGGAGTTTTGATTTTGAATTCTTCTTGTTGCTGGTGAGTTTTCACGCTAATCCTTTCCTTGAATTATAGATCAGCTAAGTTTTTCTTTGATTAGAATGAATGAAGTCGTTTTGTTAAGGCTTCATTTGTTAGAATGAACTCTTTATTTTGTTAAGGAAGAAGCTATTAATAGTGTTACGGCTTCATTCCAATAATGAACTCTTCTTTTACCATGGAATAAGTACTGTTGGTGCTTTGTTTTTTATCTTTTTTAGGATGTTAACGAAATGAAGCATTCTGTTAAGGCTTCATTTCTTGGAATGAACTCTTTATTTTGTTTAAGGAAGAATCTATTAGTGTTGTTCTGTTAAGAATATTTATTCTGTTAATGCTTCATTACTTGGAATGAACTCTTTATTTTGTTTAAGGAAGAATCTCTTAGTGTTGTTCTGTTAAGAATCTTTATTTTGTTAAGGCTTCATTTCGAGAATGAACTCTTCTTTTGTCATGGAAGAAGTACTGTTAGGATATTAACGAATGAAGTTATTCTATTAAGGCTTCATTCCGGAAATGAACTTTTCTTTTTTTGTCATGAAAGAAGTATTGTTGCTGCTCTGTTTATTTATTAGGATGTTAATGAATGAGATCATTCTGTTTAAGGCTTCACTCGTGGAATGAACTCTTTATTTTGTTAGAATGTTATTGAATGAAGCTATTTTGTTTCAGCTTCATTCCAATAATGAACTATTTTGTGTGTGTGTTCATTTTTCAGATCCAGTATGGCCCTATCCAGTTGTTATGCTGTTGTGTACTACAAAGGGGATGGTACACCGTTGAACGTTTCTTTAGATACTATGATTCGTGACTTTAAAATATATGTTTGTGATTATTGGAGAAACTTGACTCCTTGGAGCATAAGATTTATTAGTCGTTGTGATAAAGCTCTCATTAACTGTGATTATTCTCTTCAAGGTCTAATTGTTGTTACTTGTTCAAGGGAATTGTCAAGTTTTGATCTGTTTGTTGAGGAGGCTTGTCATGGTGTTGCTTCTAGCTCTTCGTCTGGTATTTCCACGCAGTCTCCCAGTGTCGATGAATCATGCACTGGGTTCACTGAGACTTCAAAGATTAAATACCTGACGGAAGGTCATGAGCAATTGAAACCTCTTTTATCCGAAGGTTGGGAAGATATTTTTAAAGGTGTTGGTCAAGTTTTTCATGGTGGTGTTGATGAGGTTCGCTTAGCTGTCAGCAAATACTGCAGCAAGTCTAGCTATACAGTTGCAAAGGTTAAGAATGACAGACTCAGGCTCTCAGGCAAGTGTGGTAGGAATGCAGAATGTCCTTGGTATCTGCACTGTATTCCAATCGATACCGCTAAAAGTGTCTTTGCTATCAAGGAATTCAATGGGGAGCATAAATGTGGTGGTGCTTATAAGATGAAGGACCCACCTGTGAAGAAGAAATTGATTAAGCATCTATTCAAGGATCAAATACAGTCAAATCCGTCGATAAAGCCTAATGATATGGTTGCTCAGGTGAAGAGTTGTTATGGAATTGACATAAAATACCACCATGCTTATAAAAGGAAGGAAGCATCTAAGGCAGAGATATATAGCGATGATGTAAAAAGTTATACAGATCTTATTTGGTATGTTGAAGCAGTAAAGGCTACCAATCCTAGCAGTTATATTAAGTTTGAGTATGATAAAGAGACTAAACGTTTTCAGAGGCTTTTCATATATTTTGCTTCATGTATGGAAAGATACGGGTTCATTCACCCTATTCTTTACTGTGATGCAACAATTCTCAATGGGAGATTCAAGGGAACACTGATGGCTGCCACTGGTGTGAATGGAAACCAAGGTAAATTTTCTTTCTTTCTGAATAACTCATATTAGTTTGTGTTTGATTTTTAAGAGCAATGTGAATGATGAAGTTTCTCTGTTAAGGCTTTTCATTTTTTAGGATGAACTCATTTTATGTTCAAGAAGAAAGTAATTTCTATCAGTTTTACTTTTGTTATTTTGTTAAGAAGGTCTTCATTTTAAGAATGAACTCTTATTTTTTGTTAAGTTTTTTAGTTTTTCATAAGCGGGGAATGAACTCCTGCTTTTTTTTTTTTATGTTTTACTTTGTTATTTTTTGAAGAAGAAGGTCTTAGTTCATGTTATAGAATGGACTTCATTGTTGGAATGAAGTGTAGAAAAGTTATAGATATTGATTATTCTACAGTTCATGTTACAGAATGGACTTCATTTTTTGGAATGAAGTGTAGAAAAGTTATAGACTTTTTGATTATACAGTTCATGCTACAGAATGGACTTCATTTTAAGAATGAAACTTTCATTTTTGTTATAGATATTTTTTAATGAACTGGCAATTTTAGTTCCTTTTTGTGTTCTTTTCATTCTGTAGGATTTTTTCCTTTTGCGTATGCTTTAGTTCCCGGAGAAGACGTTGAAGGGTGGGAGTGGTTTATGGAGAACTTGCAGCATTGTGTCGACTCTCGTCCTATCACCTTTATCACTGATCGTCATGAAGGGCTGAAGCAAAGTATTCCCAAGTATTTTCCCAACTCTTATCATAGTTACTGTTTCCATCATTTGAAGAATAACCTCCCCATCAAGAAATCACATGAGAAGTATAAACAAGTTCAAGATTTGTTCCATAAAGCTTCATACTGCTATAGTGTTGCTAAATATGAGTCTGCTTTAAATGAGATGTGTATCATAGGATGTGGTTGGGTTTCCAAGTACATCAGAAATATCGATCCCAAGCATTGGGCAAATGCTTTCTTCGTAGGATGTAGGTATGGGACACACTCGTCAACTATTGCAAAGTCTTTCAATAACTGGATTCTTCCTGAAAGGGATCTGCCTCCAGCTTCTCTTGTTGATGAGATTAGGATAAAGATTATGAGGATGAGTGCAGAAAGGCGTGAGCTCGGTAAAAATTATGGTGATAGTTTGACTCCCATCTATAAATCTCTACTCAAGTCACATGTCGATATAGGGCGTCCATGGAGTGTTACGGAGTCAGGTAATGGTATAGATGAGGTTCACTCTCCTAGCTCTCATGCTATTGATCTGATGCACATGAAGTGCACTTGCCAGAGATGGAAAGTGTTTGGTTTCCCCTGTGCTCACGCCACTGCTGCTATTACTATGAGTGATATTGAGATGTTGAGGTTTGTTCAGCCTTACTTTGGTTCGAATCATTTTTTCCATACGTATGCTCCTGCAATTCGACCCATTCCCAATTACGACAGGCCATAAGCGTATGAACCTGAAGAGAGAGTCCTACCTGGTATTCCAAGGCCACCTCCAGGAAGACCACCAAAGAAGCGCATCCGTGGTGCTTATGAGAAGGAGGGGAGGCCTATGAAGTGCTCAAATTGTAAGAAGATTGGGAACCACAACAAATCTACCTGTCCTGTATTAATGATGGAGTAGCATGCATGAACCTTTTTTTCTAGTTTATGTTTTTATGAACTTCTCTTACCTGTTTGATTATGCACTGGTTATAGTTTTTTTTTTTTAACTTTTTGATATGCACTTCATTTTCTGGAATGAACTTCATTTTCTGTAATGAACTCCCTTATTTTTCTTAGAAATGCTTTTTTAGATATTATTTCTTTTTGGATATGTATGTACTGATATTTTGTAGCAGGTTATGGTATTTTTCCTACAAATCAACTCTATGGGATATGTATTTTTCATTATCAGGGATATGTATCAGTTCATTTACTGAAATGAACTTCATTTTCAGGAATAAACACAAGTTTTCCTATAACCAATAGAGTTAATTTTGGTAAATGAACTGGTATACATAAGACAGAAGACAAAATGTTGAAGTACTAGAGTTAATAGGTATCCATTAGATAGTAAGACAATGCATAATTTCTCATTATCTGGAATGAACCGCCCCTCTATCAGTTCATTTACTGAAATGAACTTCATTTTCAAGAATGAACACTAGTTTTCCTAGAATTGACTTGAATTCCATAAAATTCATTTTCAGGAATGAAGTCCACCAAAACATCAAAGAAGGAACATTCATGCTACAAAAAATAAATTTATAAGAAAATAAGACAGAAATACAAGGCATAGATAGAACGTTGATGTCATATACTATCCAAAATATGATAGATGAATTACATACTAGAGTATCAATTACATTAGAAGGTAATTCAGGTGATATTAGACATAAGAGTTTTCTGTTGCAATAAGAATTAATCTACTGTGCAATATACTATAGTTAAAAAGAGTTTTGTCTGTTTAATCTGTTCCAAGTAAGCAATTGCTAAGGTATTCTGAGTTGGAAAATTCATTCCAGCTCTCTTCATCCCCTGATGCAGTAAGAAGTTTGTAGGCCATTCCAACTCTTCTTGCTTGCGTCTTCTCTATCATGTCAGCTTTCTTCAACACACTCTGCGACTTGTTTATGGTTGGCTTGACACTTATCTTGATCCAATAGCAGGTGTACAATAGGCAATCTGGATATGCTCCTTGATCTGGCACTCCTGGCAGATTTTCAAAGTTGACATTGCTGCATCTCACCCTACCATGAGCTTGTAGCCACAAGTTGATGTGTTTCATGCAGTACACATCCATTCTGTTTGCGTCAACTTTGCATTGCTTACCAAGCTCTCCCTTTTTGATGGAGTTGTAATGCTCCCATGTGTAGTTGCCGATGTTAAAAACCAGCAGATGCCAGTGTTCACCTAGTGACCCTTTTGATTTTGCATTACCAGTGTGTGGGTCAGTATTCATAGGAATGAGCAGCTTTTCGGTTTTTTCAGGCATGCTTTTTATAAACTGATCAAATTCTTCTGTTCTCTTAAGTTCATTGTGCCACGCAAAAAATGTTTGAAAAACAAAAATAGAAATGAATTAGATAAGCAGTTCTCATTCGAGGAGCTTGTGCTACTGCTTCTTGAATCCGATGTTCTTGTTGCGCCTGTGGTGTTTCTCCCTAAACATTTGCAGGCTAGGATCATCTTTTCCTCTTACCAACATGGTTCTTATTTATCTCTTGCTGTGCCTGTGGTACATTCTTCTTCTTCTTCACTTCTTTATTTCTATCAACTTGAGGTGGTACCTTTGCCACTACCTTCTTTTCTTTGTTTAACATCAGTCTGAATCTTGTTTTCTTTAAACTGTAATCTGATCCTGATATGAATTCATCCCCTATTGGTTTCACTGGTTTGTTTGATCTAGTAGCCATTCTACTAGTTTCTTCCGGTACTACTTTTACAGGTGTCTTCTGAGTCTGCTCCATCGATGAACCAAGGCCTATTTCATTCAGTTCTGCAACTATTTGCGAAACTGTTTCCACATCTGCGACAGTTTTCTTTGCTTTCTTTGACCTAGTAACCACTTCAGTTGCTTCTTGTGAGACAGGGGTGGGCTGGTACTGTGTCATCCCAATCGAGAAACTAGGAGGACTACAGTCATTATTGATCGCCTTTAGTGTAGCTTTAATGACGGTGTCAGCTTCTTCATCATTCAAATCCTCATTCTTCTCATTCTTGTCATCAATAAACTGCAGACTCACATGCTCTTCTCTATCTAATATATCATCTGTGTCACTTGCTGTTACAAATAATTCAAGAAGCATAAATCAAACAAATATACACTTCATTCTAAAGAATGACCTCATAAATATATCTAACTTCATTCTACAACATCATCATATAGATCTACTAACTTCATTCTATAAAATGAAGTCCAGCAAACATCAAAGGAGAAACATGGTTCACTATAGGAATGAGCTCTTTACAATTTTTCTAGACTTCATTCTAGAAATGAAGTCCAGCAAACATCAAAGAGGTAACTTGGTATATACCTTCATTATAAAGAAGGAACTCATAGAACACGGTATACACCTTCATTCAGAAGAAGGAACTCAAACAACAATTTCCAGTATAATTTTTCTAGACTTCATTCTAGAAATCAAGTCCAGCAAACACGGTATTATTCATCAAACATCAAACATGGTATACACCTTCATAAATATATCTAACTTCATTCTAAAACATCATCATATAGATCTACTAACTTCATTCTATAAAATGAAGTCCAGCAAACATCAAAGGAGAAACATGGTTCACTATAAGAATGAGCTCTTTACAATTTTTCTAGACTTCATTCTAGAAATGAAGTCCACCAAACATCAAAGAGGTAACTTGGTATACACCTTCATTATAAAGAAGGAACTCATAGAACACGGTATACACCTTCATTCAGAAGAATGAACTCAAACAACAATTTTCAGTACAATTTTTCTAGACTTCATTCTAGAAATGAAGTCGAGCAAACATGGTATTATTCTTCAAACATCAAACATGGTATTATTCTTCAAACATCAAACATGGTATACACCTTCATTCAGAAGAATGAACTCCAACTTCTATATTTGTAGCCAGAGTTCATCCATGAGAATGAACTCCAACCTCTGCTTGAAAAGTCAGAGTTCATTTCCAGAATGAAGTCCAACTTCTATACTGTAGCCAGAGTTCATCCATGAGAATGAACTCTAACCTATGCTTGAAAAGTAAAACTAAAATATTTGCAGAAGGAAGAAAAAAATTTAGAATTCTTACCCAGGTTCACACATTGATCAATACTCAAAGGAGATGCGGTGTTGTTTGGAATTGAAGGAAGCTCTACTTCAGTCATCTCATCAAGGAGCTTTTGCTGAATATCACTTGCATCAACTTCTACAGAAGGATCTCCAACAGATAAGGCGGGAAAGAGATGATCAGAACCTCCAGCAGCTTCATTTACAGCATCTGGTACTGCTTGCATTCCATCATCCACAACAGCATCTGGGTTTGGAATTCTAACATCATCATTCATATTTCCAACACCAGCTTCCACGGCCTCATCCACAACAACATCTGATTGCATATCTTTAGCAGCTTTATGCTCATAAGTGAAAAGTTTAGTACGCATGTACTCTAATGCTTGGTCTGCCATGAATTTCTCTACATTCCCTCCTTGAGCTAGCAATGCATCAGCTTCAGGTTGCTTAGAAGCCAAGTATATTTCAAGGCATTCCATCTTTCTATCAAAGAGTGTCTTCGAAGTTGTGGCTTCTGCAAGTGATTTGTCAAGGTCATCATGCCTTAACAAAAGATCCAACATCTCCTCAGTATGCTTCTTTGTCAACTGTTGTATCTCTTGAGCATGTTTACCTCTCAGGTCTTCTATTTCTTGAACATGTGGAGCTTTCATATGTTCTATCTGGGCATTCATTTGACTGAATTTTTCCTCAAGCAATTCAGCCTTTGTCGTGGCTTTTTGCTTTTGCAGGAGCTTGTTTTCAGCATCGGTATATTCTTCCAAGAACATATCCGACAGCTTCACACACACACACAAAATTGATTTCATTACACACAATGAACACACTCATTAAACATTCCTTGTAGGTATCCATTATAATACAAGGAGAATGAACCAGAACATCAGATGATTCGACATTAACAGTCAGAGTTCATTTTGTGGAATGAATTCCTAGTTTTATCTTAAAGCATCATAGTTCATTATATGAAATTGAATAAAATATAATGGTACTAGATTTTTACCTCTCCAAAATCATTAACATTCATCTTAGACGTTAAGTGTTTGCAAATGGTATCGATATTCCACCTTGCAAATCTTGGACGGTAGTCTACTATTTTCTTCACCTGCCACTTGGGTTTTAATTTCTTTGAATGCTCAGCAAACCAAGGCTGTAAAAGAGAAGAATTATACTGGTCAGTTATCAACAACAATTCATTTCAACATCAAACCTCAAAATGAAAAAATGAACAGTATTTCATCTCACCAACAAGTAAAGGTAACACCCTTCAGAAGAACCTCTTCTCAAGCTTTCCATCAAATGCTTGTGTATGAGATGCGGCAGAGATACTCTATCTATTGCCTCTAGGCAGGCTAGGTACTTGGTGTGGATGGAACCTCCATCACCAGTAGTAAGAAAAATAGTAGACAATAGAAAGATCTCAAACATGGTTACAAGATCTTCAATAGACCCTCTATTCCTAATCAACTCAACGATTTTTTCTTTCAATTCTGTGTTCTTTATATCAGAAAGTTTCTTTTTAGGTGGAACAAATTCGTAGGTTCGATAGAACCTTCCATTAGTGTAGTTAGCTACGTTTCTAGTGTCCAAGAAAGATTCTTCTATTCCACCTCCAGGAATATATGGTATTCCAAACACTAACGACAAATTTTCAGGTGATGATCTTAGCACATATGTTTATTCCCCTACTTTGAAAACGAACGTATGGTCATTTGTTTCAGGAATGAACTGATGTGCATCGCAGACAACTTGGACAACAGATATTGACTTAATCCATTTAGTAGCAACAATCTCCCCTTCCAGAAATACTTTGGCTACACTCCACAACGGACTCCTATACAAAGCATCTCTCTGTTCTTCATTCAAAGCCTCATGTTTTGGAAGATCTTTAATCTTAGCAGCAAGAGCAATGGCTCCAGCAAAGCTACACTTTATCTTCTTATCTACAATTTTTTTAAAGACAAAAGAAAAGAAGATTAATGGTTAGATTTTTGTAAATAGTAGCTTATAAAAGAAGATAAAGTGTGGCTTGAGAAGGACCAATACTTCAGTTCATTCTACTTGGTGAACTCTCAAGCATTTCGAAGTTCATTCAATAAAATGAGGCTTTCAAAGAAGAACCAACACAAGAATGAATCTAGATAATATCAACACCGGCTTACTTCATTTTTGTACAAAATCTAGGTAGAATATGCAAGTATAAGAATGTAGATAATGAACTGTAAAATCTTGAAGCGCAATTTTTCTAGACTTCATTCTAGATATGAAGTCCAGCAAACATCAAATGGGAAACATGGACTCAGTACAATTTTTCTAGACTTCATTCTATAAATGAAGTCCAGCAAACACCAAAGGAGAAACATGGACTTAGGGCAATGTTTCTAGACTTCATTCTAGAAATGAAGTCCAGCAAGCACCAAAGGTGAAACATGGACTTAGCGCAATTTTTCTAGACTTCATTCTAGAAATGAAGTCCAACAAACATCAAATGAGAAACATGGACTCAGTACAATTTTTCTAGACTTCATTCTAGAAATGAAGTCCGGAAAACATCAAATGAGAAACATGGACTCAGTACAATTTTTCTAGGCTTCATTCTAGAAATGAAGTCCGGCAAACACCAAAGGAGAAACATGGACTCAGTACAATTTTTCTAGACTTCATTCTAGAAATGAAGTCCAGCAAACACCAAAGGAGAAACATGGACTCAGTACAATTTTTCTAGACTTCATTATAGAAATGAAGTCCGGTAAACACCAAAGGAGAAACATGGACTCAGTACAATTTTTCTAGGATTCATTCTAGGAATGAAGTCCAGCAAACACCAAAGGAGAAACATGGACTTAGCGCAATTTTTCTAGACTTCATTCTAGAAATGAAGTCCAACAAACATCAAATGAGAAACATGGACTCAGTACAATTTTTCTAGACTTCATTCTAGAAATGAAGTCCGGCAAACACCAAAGGAGAAACATGGACTCAGTACAATTTTTCTAGACTTCATTCTAGAAATGAAGTCCGGCAAACACCAAAGGAGAAACACGGACTCAGTATAATTTTTCTGGAATTCATTCTAGAAATGAAGTCTGGCAAACACCAAAGGAGAAACATGGACTCAGTACAATTTTTCTAGACTTCATTATAGAAATGAAGTCCGGTAAACACCAAAGGAGAAACATGGACTCAGTACAATTTTTCTAGGATTCATTCTAGGAATGAAGTCCAGCAAACACCAAAGGAGAAACATGGACTTAGCGCAATTTTTCTAGACTTCATTCTAGAAATGAAGTCCAACAAACATCAAATGAGAAACATGGACTCAGTACAATTTTTCTAGACTTCATTCTAGAAATGAAGTCCGGCAAACACCAAAGGAGAAACATGGACTCAGTACAATTTTTCTAGACTTCATTCTAGAAATGAAGTCCGGCAAACACCAAAGGAGAAACACGGACTCAGTATAATTTTTCTGGAATTCATTCTAGAAATGAAGTCTGGCAAACACCAAAGGAGAAACATGGACTCAGTACAATTTTTCTAGACTTCATTCTAGAAATGAAGTCCGGCAAACACCAAAGGAGAAGCATGGACTTACCGCAATTTTTCTAGACTTCATTATAGAAATGAAGTCCAGCAAACACCAAAGGAGAAACATGCAGACAGCAGAAAAATTGGAATACATGCTCAATTCAACAACAAACAGATCAAAAATCAACTTCGAATTAGTGTTTTTACCTTTCGCTGCTTTCTTTATTGTTGATTTCTTTGTCACTGGTTCTTCTTCTTCTTGAATATCTCCTTCAAAAACAACTAATTGACTATCTCTTTCTGCAACTTCTTCGCCTGAAGATGTATCTACTACTACTTTCCTCTTCGATTTACCCATTTTAGGGTTTTGATTTCTTCAATTTTTCTAGGGTTTTTCGATTTTTTGGGTTTGGTTTTTCTGATTTTGAAGACTGTTTTGATTTTGATTTGCGAAAGTTGAAATGATTTCGACCGATTTTGGTGGATTCTTGGTTTTGATGATGTTAGTTCTCTGGGTTTTGGAGTGAAGAAGACGAAGAAGTTGTGGTTCTCTGAAAATGAAACTGAAAAGAAGGAGAGAGACAGTTGACGTGTTTTTAGGAGATCGTGGGTTGAAGGCGGTAACAGTTAAGGTAAGAGTATTATTGTCTGTTTGATATTTTTTTTAATTATGGACCAAACAGTAAAGGCGTTTGACCAAAAGACTAAACAGACATGGGCCCACCTAAAAAAGGACCAAACGATATTTTACCCATAAAAAATCTGTTTGTTTAGGTTTGGTGGGTCTTTATTAAATTTTTGTGATTATATAATATTTTGCGGGACTCTTTTAACCGGCGTCATTAGGGTCCTCGAAAAAATTATGGGCGACTAATAAGACAAAATAGGATCACCCAAATTTAAAATAAAGCCACCCCTTATCTCATTTTTTTTGAAATGTCTAAAATGCCATCCATAATTGGTAGACAATACTACAATCGGTAGTTTATATTGATGTATGTTGATTTGTGTTACGACAATTATAATCTGTAGTTAAAAAAATAATTTCGTGATGTTAGTTTGACCAAAAGAAACTCTAAAAATCGGCAGTCCATCGACCAATGGGGCCGTAAGAAACTGGTTGACTGTTACCGTATTTCTGTGAGGTCAATAAGATTTATTGCGGTTGGAAATACTGAACCTTCGTCAACTCCTACTTGGCAAGAAAATGATAGTGGCGCTTACTGATCTCTCTGTCGACGGGACCACAGATGATTTCTGTAAAGAACCCGTACAACAACCCGCCAAAATCATCTGTCGTAAGTATCAACGAACGTGACATGCATGCTTATCATAGTTTATGTCTATCAAAGGTCTTAATTGATAAAATATTTCCTACTGCATACATACTAGAAACTTTCCATCTTGTAAGTGAGTTATTTTGAGCTACACTTAAAATTATCACAGGCTTTCAAAGTGTAAATCACCCAGTTATACCATGATTCTCTCCAACTTAATGCGAGTAAGGCGATAGACAGACATGAACTAAAGGAATACACATGTATACATTCAGCTGCACACCTGCTGATACAAAATTGAAAATGTCATTAGTTATCTTGGTAGAGTCATCCAAGTACTGTTAATATCAAATTTGCTTTAATAGTTTTATGCTGGCTAAGCACGCCAGAACCCTAAAATTGTCTAAAAGTTGTGAATCGTATCTTCCAAATTTCGTTGTACTCAAGTCGGGAGGGAAAAACAATGAAATTTCCTTACCGTATTAATATAAAGCAGTCCCTAGGTCCCGTGGTATATGAAAACGTTTTAGACGAGTATATTATTACACAGTATACTATTTCGATATCTTTCACAGACACAGATAAGGGGTATATATACATTTGACTTATGACCATAGACTATGGTGAAGTCAACATGACTTGACCAGTATATATCCTAATACACCCCCTCAAACGTTACAGTAAGAAAGTAACAGTTTGAAAACAGAACAACAAACAAAATAAGTCACTTCACCCCAACAAGGGCTTGAATGACAACAACCTGAAAGACTCAACAAGTGCCAATAGAAAGAAGAAAAACACACACTCAACAAGAGTCTATGTGTAAGAAAAATACTACTCAACAAATGACAGAGAAAGTAAACTAAAAAGAACTAAGTAACGGCAAAAGAAGTTGCTGTAGCAGTAGAAGAAGCTCTAACATCATCAGCAGAAACAGTTACTGTAGTAGTAGAAGAAGCTCCAATAACAACAGAAATGTCATATACTTTAGCAGAAGAATAAACCAAACTTGATATTAGTCTTGAAAAGGTTAGATAACGAAGTCCCTTTGTAAAAACATCTGCCAATTGTTCTTCAGAGATAACATGAGTCACTTGTAGTGTTCCATCCTCCACCAACTCTCTTATTGCATGATAATCTACTTCCACATGTTTGGTCCTACCATGAAAAACAGGATTAGATGCAAGACATATAGCACTTTGGTTATCACATTCAATCTGCAGAGGATAAGAAGCAAGAATGTGTAACTCAGACATGATGTAAGTAAGCCATTGTAACTCTGCTGTGGCTGAAATGAGACATTTGTATTTAGCTTCAGCTGAACTTCTAGAAACAGTTGGTTGTTTCTTTGAAGACCAAGAAATAAGTGAATTACCCATAAAAACAACATACCCAGAAGTTGATCTCCTTGTATCAGGGCATCCAGACCAATCTGAATCCGTGTATGCCAATAAAGAATGAATATCACCTTTCTTTAACGAAATTCCAGTACCTAATGTCCCTTTCAAATACCTTAAAATCCTATTAACTAGTAACATATGCTGATCAGTGGGTGCATGCATAAATTGAGAAACGTAATTCACCCCAAAACATATATCAGGTTAGGCCTCTCAATGGAAGAATATCCGTCGGATATTTAGAATTCTGATATCCGACAGGTTAAGCACTATAGGATATTCGATATCCGATAATATCCTATAGGATATCAAAATCAGATATCGATTCCGACAGGTTAAGCTATCGGATATCGGATATTTATCCGATAATATCCGATTATGACAAGAAAAACAACTATTGTCTGTAAAACATATGCAGAGCAGCAAAGGTGATATTTAAGTTAAATTTCTCATACATACCATCCAAATTGTTTTCAAAAAGTCTTAAAACATTACTCTTAAGTAGTTATGTCTCTAAGTAAGTCTCTTACACACACATACATGAAAAGAAACACAAGCAAATGCTATAAAAAGTAAGATAAGTATCTGTCACTCTCCTCTCCAGGCTCCATCCTCTGACCCTCTTGAGTCTTGACTTTATTCGTCGTTGATTTCCAAATTTTCCATATCTGCATCCAGACAAACACACATAGATTAGATCCAAATTGAAGTGCTAACAAGTAACAATAAATAGAGATTAGTAGTATTTCAGAAAAAACATCTAAGTAGATAGTTTGTTTTGTACTGCTCATTGCTCTCTAAATCAAAATATACTGGTCAAAACCAGCATCCGGTATGCTTTTCTTTTATGTAGTCATAACATATTTCAATAGGAACTAAGAAGAATAACAAATTACAGATGGATCTATGCACTGAGTTTAAGCAAAAAAAAAGAAAAAAAAATGTTACCTTCACAAATGAAATCTGGCAACCAATCGCTTAAGCACAACAATGCTTCAACAAGCTCTGGATCTAATGAAGCTTTGTGTGTTGTAAGCACTCTACCACCTGCACTGAACATTGATTCGGATGCCACACTGGTGACCGGGATAGCCAAGACATCTCTTGCCATCTTTGCAAGAGTTGGGTACTTAGGTGCATTTAGCTTCCACCAACTTAAGATTTCAAACAAATACTCATCTTTTGGTGAGCCTTTGCTAAGCATTGGTTCTTCTAAATACTTGTCCAACTCAGACTTCTGCACCTCAAATTCAATGTTCTCCATCATAAACTCAGCATATTCAGGATCACGTGTTTCATCTGGATTGTCTGAATCCATCATACTTGAGCTAGAGACAGAGCTGCGGGAGCCAAAATAATGTTCATCTGCATTTGAGTTTTGTGAATCATACTCATAAAAAAGAGCTGTCAATTTTTTTTTGAATTTTTTATACTTCACTGCATAGCCAGTTCCATACAACTTCTTATAACGAAACTCTACCCATATGGCTTTGTATCTAGGATCTAACACAACTCCGATGCCCATAACCAAATTACTTTCAAGCCAATACACATCGAACTTCTCCCTCATCTTCAACCCCATTTCTCTGATATACGCATACTCATTGTCTTCCCATTGTTTGATGCACTTGTTAACTTCATAGACCCCATTGTAGTACATATTTGCAGTTGGATACTTCATCCCTGCAAACCTGGTTCAAACATCATTAAACAACTCTAAACACTTGCAAATAACTACCCCTTGTTGCCACTCGTCTTCACTTGGTATACAATCGAATTCAGGATCAAGGACAGCAAATCTTTGAAACCCTTTTTTTAACTCAACTGCATTTTTAAGCATAAGAAAAACTGAGTTCCATCGAGTGTCCACGTCAAGACTAACTGCCTTTCCAGACAACCTACATTGTGACAGTGCCGTTTCAAACCTCTCTTTCCTAGCTTGTGAAGATTTAACATACTTAACACAATCTCTAATTGATTGCACAAACTTAGCAGCAACTTTCATACCATCTAGGACAACCAAATGAAGAATGTGGTTGGCACACCTTATGTGAAACAATTCCCCATCAAGAACTAGACAATCCTTATTATTTAGCCACTTAATCAAATTTCTCATCATCACACCATTAGCAGCAGCATTATCAGCAGTTAAAGAAAGGAATTTCCTATTTATGTTCCATTCAATAGTGCAAGTTTTGATACATTCTGTGAGAACATATCCTGTGTGTGGTGCTGGTACTAAAATATAAGTTAATGTTTTCTTAACCAAATTACATTCATCATCTATGTAGTGGTATGTTACACAACAATACCCATCTTTAGTATGCTTAGCAGTCCACGTATCAGTTGTAAGACAACATCTAGAGGTCATATTATCCAATTCTACTTGCAATTCTAGTTTCTGTTCATGAAAAAACTTCATCACATCACTTCTGGTTGTGTTTCTACTAATGATCTTAACAGCAGGGTTCAAAGACTTGCAAAACATTCTAAAGTAAAAATGTTGAGCCATGTTGAGAGGGTAATCATGCTTAGCAATCATTTTAACCATGTATTCCCTAGAAACTGCAGGATCATACTGCCAATTAGCTAATTTTAAAGCTTTGTTACCTGCTGTTTTCAGTGAAGTAGAAATCTGTTGTTGTCCATCCTTGTTCTGTGGTCTCTTTTGGCAAATATTTAGATTATTACGCAATCTTGTAGTACCACTGACACTATCAGCATCAACTACCTTCTTGCAATGATGGCATGTACCTAGTACAATAGCTTCCCTCACATGTGTTTTCTTGTTGTGTCTTACTTTACAATCCCTTTCAAATTCATCCCACACTGGTGACCTTATTTCTCTAAGCTTTCTCTTCAGAGCAGTTATCAGTGGATCCTCACCAGCTTCTCCATCTTCATCATCTGTATGAGAGACTGGCATGTTATCATCAGTTAGGTTCTCTTCTGGTTCTGGTAATCTCCTAGTGTCACTAGTACCCGGTGTTGAGACAATTGATGAAGCTTGAACACTTTGTGATTGTGAACCACCCCTAGAAACGACAGCATTTGATTGAGATTCAGATTGAGGCAGAGGGGTTGACTTTGAGGTTGCAACTGTCTTGCCCTTGGCTGGTTTTTTTAACATTTTCGCAAGTGCTTGCTGTGTAGCCTGTGTATTCCAGTTCAACCAATTTTCATATCAAACCCAAATTTATTGTATCATGAAGTAACACAACATGCCAAATTCAAACCCTAGCAAAGAAATTATAAAAAAAAATAGCTTCAGAACAGAAGAACCCTATGTAGTCCAAGCATAAATTGACGAGAATAGGTAGTTATAGTCATAGAGGCAGTTGAATTACCAAATACAAAACCCGTTGGCCGAAAAATCATTGAATACAAAACCATCTCAAAAATAGATCAATCCAATCAAACCCTAAAACTATATCAATATTTAAGTTAAACCCATCTCAAATCTTTCTCTAATTTCATCCATACATGTAAGTCATATGAAACCTTAATTTTTGATTGCAAGACATAAACCCTATTTTCATGTGAATCGATGAATCGAACACAAATATCAAACATAGAAAATAGAAGAGAATCAGTACCTGATTGAGCGGGTGAGTGATTGATAAACAACTGAGTGATTGATTGATTTCGAGAGGCAGAGACAGAGTGGAGACTCGAGAGCGACAAGAGTGGAGAGCAGGAGAGGCGACTGTCGACTGAGAAACTAAGAAGAGAAGAAAAAATGAAAAAAAAGAAATGACTTCGAGTGTCTAGTGGAGTGAAATAACTAGGGTAGGAGAAAATTACAAGTACGTCCTTACTCCTTAGCATATCAGATATCTAAACAAACGGATATAGGCTAATCCGATTCTGATATGGTAAGAAAGAAATATCCGATATCCGATAAAACGGATAAAATCCTATAGGATCTCGAATAATCGGAAACGGATTCCGGATATCGGACAGATATTGACAGGCCTATATCAGGTCTTGTGTAAGTAAAGTATTGAAGAACGCCAACTACAGTTATGTATTCCGTAGGATCAGACAATAATTTTCCATCATGAATAGAAGATCTTTTACATTTAGCAACAGGCGTGTCACAAGGTTTGCACTCAAGAATCTTTGCTTTACTTAACAATTCCACATTATATTTATGTTGAGTTAAAGTAAAAGCATCTTCATACCTAGATATTTCAATACCTAGAAAATAATGGACATCTCCTAAATCCTTCATAGCAAACTCTTTACTCAAAGCAGCAATCAATTTCTCAATAAGCACAACAGAACTTCCAGTTAACAAGATATCATCCACGTAAAGTAAAAGCACCGACATGTCTGACTGAGTTGTATAAGTAAAAAAAGAACTAAATCTATGAAACCAGGCCCTTGGTGCCTGTTTCAATCCATATAAAGATCTTTTTAAATGACATACATGATCAGGAAATTCTGGATTTATAAATCCTGGAGGTTGTTTCATATATACATTCTCAGTCAGGTATCCATGTAAAATAGCATTGGATACATCCAATTGCTTTACTATCCATCCATTTGTGACAACCAAAGTAAGAACTATTCTAACAGTTGTAAACTTAACAACTGGAGAAAAAGTTTCACCAAAATCTACTCCATCTTGTTGGTTATAGCCTTGTGCTACTAACCTAGATTTAAGTCTATCAATACTCCCGTCAGCCTTAAGTTTAACTTTATAAACCCACTTACAACCAAGAATGTTTATATGAGGTTCTGGTTTAACATATGTCCATGTATCATTCAATCTAAGAGCCCCAACTTCATCTTTCATGGAACCTATCCATTTCACACTTTTACATGCCTCCTTAAAAGATTTTGGCTCAGTAGTATCCAACAACAAGTAAAGGCAGTGGAAACATGATGTTTAATTGAATGATTAAGAACAAAATCAGGAAATTGTTTTTGTTTAGAAATACCCCTCATGGATCTGGTTATAACAGGATCATTAGAAACAGATGGAATGATAGTAGAATCTGAAGATTCCAACTCCGAGTGTATGTTAAGAGTTGTATCAGAAGAAGAAGAGACTGAAGAAGAAGAAGTAGAATAGTAAAAAACAGTTTCATCGAAAATTACATGTCTTGAAATATGAAGTCTCTTAGATACAGGATCAAAACATTTATAACCCTTATGCATAGGACTATAACCAATAAAGACACATTTAACCGATTTAGGAGATAGCTTACCAGGTCTGGAGTGACCAAGGTAAGGAAAACAAATGGAAACAAAAAATCGTAAAACAGAATAATCAGGCTGAGTTTGAAAAAGAACTTCAAATGGAGATTTCATGGATAAAACAGGTGTTGGTGTTCGATTAATAAAAAAGTTGCAGTTAAAAATGCATCATACCAAAATGATTTGGGACAAGAAGAATGAAAAAGGAGGGTATTACCCTTTTCAGTTATGTGTCGATGTTTACGTTCTGTAAGCCCATTTTGTTCCGTGGTATTTGGACAAGAAAGTCTAAGATGAATACCATTAGAGTCAAGAAATTGTTTAAAATTACCCTTAGCCAGTTCACATGCATTATCTGTTTGAAACCAAAGAATTTTCGTATAAAATAAATTTTCAGTAAGTGTTTTGAAATGATTAAAACATTGTAAAGCATTAGTTTTTAATTTCATAGGATAAATCCAGTGAAATCTGCTGGCATCATCAATAAAAACTATATAATATCGAAAACCAGCATAAGAAGAAATCGGAGATGGTCCCCAAACATCACACTGAATAAGTGCCAAAGGTGTAGATTCATGAGATTTTAAAAAATGAAAAAGAAGATTTTTGCTTTTAACAATCTGGCAAGGATGACATAAAGAATCATTACTTTGAGAATTTAAAGTGATAGACTTATTTGAACTCAAATGATGTAAAATTCTCTTAGAAGGATGTCCTAGACGATTATGCCAAAGAGAGGATGAAGCAATACTAGTTGAAAAGGAGGTAAAAAAACTATGAGACTGGAAAGACAAATTATGAATGAGATACAAGTTGTTTATCATTCTACCCTGAGCCAAAATGGCATGTGAACTTAAATCTATAATCTCATAACTCCATGGATCAAAGAAAAAATAACAGCAATTTCCTCTAGTAAACTGAGCAACAGATAGTAAATTCTGAGCTATTTATGGAAATCAGCACTAGAAGTGTGTAATGTAGTTCTACCAGTTTGAGAAATAGAAAGTGACTCACCGTTGCCAACAACAACTTTGTCTTTTCCAGTACACGTAGAAGTATTATGAAGTATAGATTGATCTCCAGTCATGTGTCGAGAATCCCCCGAATCAGAAATCCACACTGAAGAAGAACCCGAAGGATCATCACACACATCGGTTGAGTTAATATGAATACCACTAAAGGCTTGCTCTACATTCTGATCATTCGGAACATTCTGAACATTGGCCATATTTGAAGTTGCATTATTCACAGGAGGGTGATACCTAAAAAAACATCTGCTAGCCCTATGTCATGTCTTTCGACAAATTTGACACTCTACTGTGGGAAAGTCAACAAACTGTCTCCTTGTAGCTCCATCTGAAGCATCAGCAGAAGAACTAGTAGAACCAGGACCATTCTTGAAGGAAGAAGAACCATTTTTCGAACATGGAGCACCACCGTTTGAACCATTTTTAAATTTACCCTTTCCACCTTTACCTCCATTAGTATTATGTTTCCCATAGAATGCAGTAGGATTAGAGGAATCAAAAGTAGCACCACAGTCTTGTTGTTGATCACTTAGCCACTGTTCATGAGTTAATAAACGAGCCTTCAATTCACCAAAAGAATATGGATGTTCACGATTTTGAGCAGCAACCACAAAAGTATCATATTCTCTCCCTAATCCATTAAGTACATACATCATAAGATCTGCATCAGAAACCCTATCATTGATGGCTGCTAAGGAATCAACAATTGTCTTTAGATTATGCAAGAAAACAGAAATTGACTGAGACCCTCTTCTTAAACCATATAACTGATTACGTAGCATATTACATCGTGCACCAAACTGAGATTGAAAACTTGATTCAAGATACTGCCAAATTTGATGAGCAAAAGACATACCTAATACATCTCCTGAGATAGTTGGAGAAAAAGTTGCCTTCAAACAACTCACTACAAACCTATATGCTTTTCTCTAATATACCCATCGTGGATTAACACCCATTACACCATTAATCATAATTTGTGATGGAGGTTCAACAATTTCACCACTAACATAACCATAAAGATTCATAGAGATCAATACAAACTCAAATTGATCACGCCAAAGCAAGAAATTGGTGTGATCTAGTTTCAACGAGATGAAATTTCCAATATTATTAAAAGGTAATGGAAAATAACCTGTATCCCCATTAGGGAACGCATCTGCAGCGGAAGAAATAGAAGGACCTTCTTGATTGAGAACATTCTGTGAAATTGAAGCATTATTCATCATTCCTCGAGTACTCGGCATCGATCTGAATGTGAAGTTTGATATTAATCTTGAGAAATTGTTGAAGACGTTGATGAAGATCAAGATTTCAATGAAATCAGTATTTTAAAAATCAATCAAGAAGAGAAAGAAAGATCAGAGAATTGTTAAATACATATTTGATCTTTATTGAAAGATTAGAAAACCAACTTTGTGAATGAAAATTGTTGAAACGTTTTTGATAGAGATAATAAACCCTAGATCGACCTAATTGATACCATGAAAACGTTTTAGAAGAGTATATTATTACACAGTATATTATTTCGATATCTTTCACAGACACATATGAGGGGTATATATACATTTGACTTACGACCACATACTATGGTCAAGTCAACATGACTTGACCAGTATATATCCTAATAGTATGTGTTGTTAATCTAAATCCTTCGTAACCAATAAAAATTTCCAAAGAAATAATGAAGTTAGCCGTGTGCCATAAATTTTATGTAAAAAGTCATGAAACGGTTGGAATTCGGTAGCTATGATCAGATTTTTCAAGCTAATTATACCAACCCAGAACTCATACCTTAAATAATATTATACCTCCGTTTTAAAAAAAGAGATACTTTCACTTGAGGAGAGTAAAAAGTTAAAAGAATGAAAGTATCTTTTTTTTTTTAATGAAGGAAGTATTAAGCAATGCAATATCTCCTTTGAGTTATTGCAAAGAAGAGTAAAAAGTTAACATTTTCAGTTGAGGAGATTAATACCTGCGTGTAGAGAAGGAGTTCCCTAAGAGCATCCACAATGGTGCGATCAAAACCAAAGATCAAAGACCAAAAACCACGACCAAATTTGAGTTTAGTCCGTAGTATGACGCTACGATAACGAGTATATTTAGTCGAGCGGACGTATAATCAACGTCTGATAATGGAGCGTTGATATAATACACGCGCAGTTGGGGCGGCCATAAAGTTAACGCCGGATGTGGGGCGTTGTTATAGTAAACGCCGGATGTGGGGCGGTCATATAATTTACGCCTGTTGATAGGTGTTATAAAACACCTAATTTTATATCTAGTATTTATTCTTTATTTGCGATTATCCTTGTGAATTGCATCTCTTATGTTTAGTTTTGAGTTATTAGGTGCAATGGACTCATTGGAAGCAAAAGAAGGAGAAATCATTCATTTGGAGAGAAAATGGAAAGAAGACCAATTCACGGCGAGTGATACTTGGAGCTAGCTAAAGTGATGCAGCAAAAGAGGTGAAGAATATCTATCAGTTCCGTGCAACTGATAATTAAGCAAGAAAACAGAGTAGGCAGTCAGTTCTGCGAAACTGACAAGCCAAAGATGAATTGGGTGGCCCTTATCGACTGCACCTGAGTGTCCTTATCAATTTCTACTCCTACACATACCCTAAAATTTAGAGAGGAGACAATTCTTCTCATCATTATCTTCATTACCTGGCGGCTTCATTGTCTTCACAGAAAAGAAATTCAGAGTGGTAGAATTTGAGCAGAGAGGAGATGAAGTTGTTAGAGATGAGATATGTATCGATTGTTAGGGTTTGCAAGAAGAACACAGATGAGAGAAAATTCAGACGAATTGAGATGGGGGTTTTGAATCCCCGGCAGCGGCGCCAAAATTCGACCGGTTGTCAGCCGTGCAAATATAATTCACTTTCTCACTCAATCAGATATAAATATAGTACGTGATAAGAAAGAGTTCGTTCCCACAGAGAGGCTTTTGTTGTTATCAATTTTCAGTTTCTTAGTAACCAAGGGGGGGGGGGGG
>NC_039368.1:71614231-71615319 GCF_003573695.1 Papaver somniferum | reverse complement strand
GGGGGGGGGGTTGTTTTATCTAAATAAACAAAGCAATGAAAGTAAATTAAAAGCAATAAAATAATTGAATAGTCAATAAGGAGAAGATATTGGTCACGGGATAGTATCATTCATAAACATGTATTTTCATCAATGACTATAATTGGAATTTTAATCTCTCATCTATTAGAAGTCCTAGGATACCTTGATCGCAAGAGTGGGGGAGTGGTTAAGCATTTGAATTGTAAAATTTTCGATTTTTTTTCAACTATCTTGTGAAATAGTGAATAAGAAAACTCCAACTTGTGGTTAGTTTAGAGTCACATAGTATACATTTCGCTAAGATTACATCGAGATTCTCATAAGAGTGACTGAACTTAGAGATGACAGAGAACATGATCGGGTTTCTACTTGTATGAGAGTTAAAGTTGGATTTAACCATCCCAGTGGCAAATGAGGTGCAAAATGAATTAGGTATTAGATTTGTTATCCCTTATAGTGGAGACTACCCATGTTACATCATGAGAGGCACCGACTTTCAATTCTTTGTACCTGTCTAAATTTGTGCTTTTAGAGTGTTTGTCACCGTACGTAAACTCCGGGTAGAATGGTGAGCTACCAACCTCCCACCAATAGAAGCACTATTTTGATCTCTTGAGTGCTATTTTATCAATCATGAATGGTGACATCGAATTGCTAACTTACATACCACTTGTAATCTTGTTTGCAGTTAGCACCATCTACTTTATCTCTCTCTACACCGACAGGTCCATAAAAACACTATCATCATCAACAAGAGGAGCATCACAAATTCGAAGGAAAGTTGAAGACGTTTAAGGTTTACAAGCAACAGTACAGAAATGAGCAGATTTCAGATTCAAGTAAAGCAACAAGACAAGGAGCGGAATTTTTACAAGTTGAAGACTATTGTACAAGAATGAAGATTATTAAGATGAGAATTCAAGAAGTTTGTGATATCTAGACATACAAGTTATCGAGCGGTAAAGTACTTACACCATGGCCTTTGTACTTGCATTTTTATTTTTATCTTTATTTTGTATTTGTATTATTTTCTCTTGTCTGAAAAAAAATCAAAAAAAAAAAAAAAA